>NC_085096.1:0-12500 GCF_963422355.1 Corticium candelabrum
CTAACCCTAACCCTAACCCTAACCCTAACCCCTAACCCTAACCCTAGAACCCTAACCCTAACCCTAACCTAACCCTAACCCCCTAACCCCTAACCCCCTAACCCTAACCCCCTAACCCTAACCCTAACCCTAACCCTAACCCTAACCCTAACCCTAACCCTAACCCTAACCCTAACCCTAACCCTAACCCTAACCCTAACCCTAACCCTAACCCTAACCCTAACCCTAACCCTAACCCTAACCCTAACCCTAACCCTAACCCTAACCCTAACCCTAACCCTAACCCTAACCCTAACCCTAACCCTAACCCTAACCTAACCCTAACCCTAACCCTAACCCTAACCCTAACCCTAACCCTAACCCTAACCCTAACCCTAACCCTAACCCTAACCCTAACCCTAACCCTAACCCTAACCCTAACCCTAACCCTAACCCTAACCCTAACCCTAACCCTAACCCTAACCCTAACCCTAACCTAACCCTAACCCTAACCCTAACCCTAACCCTAACCCTAACCCTAACCCTAACCCTAACCCTAACCCTAACCCTAACCCTAACCCTAACCCTAACCCTAACCCTAACCCTAACCCTAACCCTAACCCTAACCCTAACCCTAACCCTAACCCTAACCCTAACTAACCCTAACCCTAACCCTAACCCTAACCCTAACCACCTAACCCTAACCCTAACCCTAACCCTAACCCTAACCCTAACCCTAACCCTAACCCTAACCCTAACCCTAACCCTAACCCTAACCCTAACCCTAACCCTAACCCTAACCCTAACCCTAACCCTAACCCTAACCCTAACCCTAACCCTAACCCTAACCCTAACCCTAACCCTAACCCTAACCCTAACCCTAACCCTAACCCTAACCCTAACCCTAACCCTAACCCTAACCCTAACCCTAACCCTAACCCTAACCCTAACCCTAACCCTAACCCTAACCCTAACCCTAACCCTAACCCTAACCCTAACCCTAACCCTAACCCTAACCCTAACCCTAACCCCTAACCCTAACCCTAACCCTAACCCTAACCCTAACCCTAACCCTAACCCTAACCCTAACCCTAACCCTAACCCTAACCCTAACCCTAACCCTAACCCTAACCCTAACCCTAACCCTAACCCTAACCCTAACCCTAACCCTAACCCTAACCCTAACCCTAACCCTAACCCTAACCCTAACCCTAACCCTAACCCTAACCCTAACCCTAACCCTAACCCTAACCCTAACCCTAACCCTAACCCTAACCCTAACCCTAACCCTAACCCTAACCCTAACCCTAACCCTAACCCTAACCCTAACCCTAACCCTAACCCTAACCCTAACCCTAACCCTAACCCTAACCCTAACCCTAACCCTAACCCTAACCCTAACCCTAACCCTAACCCTAACCCTAACCCTAACCCTAACCCTAACCCTAACCCTAACCCTAACCCTAACCCTAACCCTAACCCTAACCCTAACCCTAACCCTAACCCTAACCCTAACCCTAACCCTAACCCTAACCCTAACCCTAACCCTAACCCTAACCCTAACCCTAACCCTAACCCTAACCCTAACCCTAACCCTAACCCTAACCCTAACCCTAACCCTAACCCTAACCCTAACCCTAACCCTAACCCTAACCCTAACCCTAACCCTAACCCTAACCCTAACCCTAACCCTAACCCTAACCCTAACCCTAACCCTAACCCTAACCCTAACCCTAACCCTAACCCTAACCCTAACCCTAACCCTAACCCTAACCCTAACCCTAACCCTAACCCTAACCCTAACCCTAACCCTAACCCTAACCCTAACCCTAACCCTAACCCTAACCCTAACCCTAACCCTAACCCTAACCCTAACCCTAACCCTAACCCTAACCCTAACCCTAACCCTAACCCTAACCCTAACCCTAACCCTAACCCTAACCCTAACCCTAACCCTAACCCTAACCCTAACCCTAACCCTAACCCTAACCCTAACCCTAACCCTAACCCTAACCCTAACCCTAACCCTAACCCTAACCCTAACCCTAACCCTAACCCTAACCCTAACCCTAACCCTAACCCTAACCCTAACCCTAACCCTAACCCTAACCCTAACCCTAACCCTAACCCTAACCCTAACCCTAACCCTAACCCTAACCCTAACCCTAACCCTAACCCTAACCCTAACCCTAACCCTAACCCTAACCCTAACCCTAACCCTAACCCTAACCCTAACCCTAACCCTAACCCTAACCCTAACCCTAACCCTAACCCTAACCCTAACCCTAACCCTAACCCTAACCCTAACCCTAACCCTAACCCTAACCCTAACCCTAACCCTAACCCTAACCCTAACCCTAACCCTAACCCTAACCCTAACCCTAACCCTAACCCTAACCCTAACCCTAACCCTAACCCTAACCCTAACCCTAACCCTAACCCTAACCCTAACCCTAACCCTAACCCTAACCCTAACCCTAACCCTAACCCTAACCCTAACCCTAACCCTAACCCTAACCCTAACCCTAACCCTAACCCTAACCCTAACCCTAACCCTAACCCTAACCCTAACCCTAACCCTAACCCTAACCCTAACCCTAACCCTAACCCTAACCCTAACCCTAACCCTAACCCTAACCCTAACCCTAACCCTAACCCTAACCCTAACCCTAACCCTAACCCTAACCCTAACCCTAACCCTAACCCTAACCCTAACCCTAACCCTAACCCTAACCCTAACCCTAACCCTAACCCTAACCCTAACCCTAACCCTAACCCTAACCCTAACCCTAACCCTAACCCTAACCCTAACCCTAACCCTAACCCTAACCCTAACCCTAACCCTAACCCTAACCCTAACCCTAACCCTAACCCTAACCCTAACCCTAACCCTAACCCTAACCCTAACCCTAACCCTAACCCTAACCCTAACCCTAACCCTAACCCTAACCCTAACCCTAACCCTAACCCTAACCCTAACCCTAACCCTAACCCTAACCCTAACCCTAACCCTAACCCTAACCCTAACCCTAACCCTAACCCTAACCCTAACCCTAACCCTAACCCTAACCCTAACCCTAACCCTAACCCTAACCCTAACCCTAACCCTAACCCTAACCCTAACCCTAACCCTAACCCTAACCCTAACCCTAACCCTAACCCTAACCCTAACCCTAACCCTAACCCTAACCCTAACCCTAACCCTAACCCTAACCCTAACCCTAACCCTAACCCTAACCCTAACCCTAACCCTAACCCTAACCCTAACCCTAACCCTAACCCTAACCCTAACCCTAACCCTAACCCTAACCCTAACCCTAACCCTAACCCTAACCCTAACCCTAACCCTAACCCTAACCCTAACCCTAACCCTAACCCTAACCCTAACCCTAACCCTAACCCTAACCCTAACCCTAACCCTAACCCTAACCCTAACCCTAACCCTAACCCTAACCCTAACCCTAACCCTAACCCTAACCCTAACCCTAACCCTAACCCTAACCCTAACCCTAACCCTAACCCTAACCCTAACCCTAACCCTAACCCTAACCCTAACCCTAACCCTAACCCTAACCCTAACCCTAACCCTAACCCTAACCCTAACCCTAACCCTAACCCTAACCCTAACCCTAACCCTAACCCTAACCCTAACCCTAACCCTAACCCTAACCCTAACCCTAACCCTAACCCTAACCCTAACCCTAACCCTAACCCTAACCCTAACCTAACCCTAACCCTAACCCTAACCCTAACCCTAACCCTAACCCTAACCCTAACCCTAACACCTAACCCTAACCCTAACCCTAACCTAACCCTAACCCTAACCCTAACCCTAACCCTAACCCTAACCCTAACCCTAACCCTAACCCTAACCCTAACCCTAACCCTAACCCTAACCCTAACCCTAACCCCCAATCTTACTCCACGACACCAAATAACACTCATACACCCCACACCACGCAAACACAACACTCATGACAGACAACCTGCATGTCACACATAGACACACATACCCATACACGCAGACTCACCGATCAGATGTCGTCTTCATCTCATCGGGAACTCATCATCACTCGCTCTGTTCGTCCATATCACTTATGCCAGCTGCTCTTTCCTACCACACCGTCATCGGTTCTTCTGAAGCCGAAGAACAAGGATGCTCGATACATGACAGCTGACAAGTCACATGACTAATATTACCCGGATACAGACGTATATCTCGACAGATCACATACCAAAAGAACTCAAGCGGACACAGGAATCCATTGTTCTGTGACCTGGTGAAACCTCCGATCACGTCACGACTTCTCAAGACTTCTTCATATGAACGACAACTGACGAGTGACATTCTCTAGCGTGTTGCAAGGTTAGACATTCTCATCGATGCGTGTCTGGCGCTGATGAAAGTTATAAACCGAAACGCGTACGCCAATAGACCGCACCGCGCTCGCTTATGTGCACGCTGAAACGATACCCGAAGCTGGATATCGTTCCATAACGTTTTGATTAGTGATCACATCTCATATCTGACACATAACCTCTCTGAAAACGCTCAATCGATATTGTCTTGAATTGTCTCTCTAATAACAACTACATTCTAACAGAAAACAACTCTAAACAGACAATGAGTACGTAAACACTGAACAGGACCTCCACACCGAAAGTACCACTTCAACATTTCCGGCTTCAGAATGCATTTCCCAAAAGTGGGAATCAGCAAATGAACATCCTGATTAACATCAACTATTGACCACAACAGCATCCATCAACTCATTCTGACCAACAAACTCCACAAAAGTGGTCAAAAAGACAGACCTACATTGGAAGAATTCTACAATTACAGGTACACACCAAAAACACTCTTATACAGACTGACATATGTTGGTGCTCACATATACAAAAAACTACCCCCAATACAAAACTACATTGAACAAATGTGTGAGCCAACAAAATCAATACACAACTCAAATTACAAATTAATTTAATTAAACAAGAAATCTGACAATTGATGATTTGAAACAACTACACAAACCAACAAGTTTTAATACATGTCAAGCAACTCGATCTTAAGATCATCCCATCACAGTGTGCAACATCAACAACTCATCTTTTCCCACCAAGGTAAGTACCTGGCCAACATACCTCAACATCCACACTCCACAGCAGACATCCACATACCCATACACCCATATGAGCTTACTTAACATTATTATTAAAACAACTAGCTTGACCCCAACTGAATCAATTATTTATTGAATTAATGCATGGAATAGTAATTGATTAATTAATTAATTAATTGATCATATAATCTTAATCTCTTTTGTCCTCCTGTCTTTCTCCTCTTGGCCACCCACTCAGACCTGAATACACACAACTCCTAATCATTTGACACCAAAACACTGACAACTCCAACAAACACAACTTTTACACTGAAGCAGGAAATTGCTGCGTCAACGCTGGAGAGACTACTATTGACAATTAATGACAAGCCGTACATTTGAGAGAGCACCCCACAAGACAGGAAATGGAGCCCTCACGTTCACCGGACCAGGCATTGTCCTGTACGTTCTGGTACGTGAAATTTAGTTCTGTTGAGCTAAACCCTAACCTATAACCCTAACCCTACCCCTAACCCTAACCCTAACCCTAACCCATAACCCTAACCCTAACCCTAACCCTAACCCTAACCCTAACCCTAACCCTAAGATTAATTAATTAATTAATTGATCATATAATCTTAATCTCTTTTGTCCTCCTGTCTTTCTCCTCTTGGCCACCCACTCAGACCTAAATACACACGACTCCTAATCATTTGACACCAAAACACTGACAACTCCAACAAACACAACTTTTACACTGAAGCAGGAAATTGCTGCGTCAACGCTGGAGAGACTACTATTGACAATTAATGACAAGCCTTACAACTGAGAGAGCACCCCACAAGACAAGAAATGGAGCCCTCACGTTCACCGGACCAGGCATGGTCTTGTACGTTCTGGTACGTAAAATTTAGTTCTGTTGAGCTAAACCCTAACCTAGAACCCTAACCCTAACCCTAACCCTAACCCTAACCCTAACCCTAACCCTTACCCTAACCCTAACCTTAACCCTAAAGTCGATAAATAACTCTCCCACCCGATAGTCAGACGATAGACCGAATGAACAGCCAGACAGACGGGACACCGACTCTTACAGTCGATAAATAACTCTCCCACCCGACAGTCAGACGATAGAGCGAATGAACAGCCAGACTGACGGTACACCGACTCTTACAGTCGATAAATAATTCTCCCACCCGACAGCCAGACGATAGACCGACTGAATAGTTTGACAGACGGGACACCGACTCTTACAGTCGATAAATAACTCTTTCACCCGATAGTCAGACGATAGACCGAATGGACAGCCAGACAGACGGTACACCGACTCTTACAGTCGGGACACCGACTCTCACAGTCGATAAATAACTCTCCCACCCGACAGTCAGACGATAGACCGAATGAACAGCCAGACAGACGGTACACCGACTCTTACAGTCGATAAATAATTCTCCCACCCGACAGCCAGACGATAGACAGGATTAATAGTTTGACAGACGGGACACCGACTCTTACAGTCGATAAATAACTCTCCCACTCGATAGTCAGACGATAGACCGACTGAATAGTTGGACAGACGGGACACCGACTCTTACAGTCGATAAATAACTCTCCCACCCGACAGTCAGACGATAGACCGAATGAACAGCCAGACAGACGGTACACCGACTCTTACAGTCGATAAATAATTCTCCCACCCGATAGTCAGACGATAGACCGAATGAACAGCCAGACAGACGGGACACCGACTCGTATAAGTCGATAAATAATTCTCCAACCGGATAGTCAGATGATACACCGACTGAATAGTATGACAGACGGTACACCGACCCTTACAGTCTATAAATAATTCTCCAACCCGATAGTCAGACGATAGACCGACTGAACAGCGAGACAGACGAGACACCGACTCTCACAGTCGATAAATAACTCTCCCACCCGATAGTCAGACGATAGACCGACTGAACAGTGAGACAGACGGGACACCGACTCTTACAGTCGATAAATAACTCTCCCACCCGACAGTCAGACGATAGACCGAATGAACAGCCAGACAGACGGTACACCGACTCTTACAGTCGATAAATAATTCTCCCACCCGACAGCCAGACGATAGACCGAATGAATAGTATGACAGACGTGACACCGACTCTTACAGTCGATAAATAACTCTCCCATTCGATAGTCAGACGATAGACCGAATGAACAGCCAGACAGACGGGACACCGACTCTTACAGTCGATAAATAATTCTCCCACCCGACAGCCAGACGATAGACCGACTGAATAGTATGACAGACGGGACACCGACTCTTACAGTCGATAAATAACTCTCCCACCCGATAGTCAGACGATAGACCGAATGAACAGCCAGACAGACGGGACACCGACTCGTATAAGTCAATAAATAATTCTCCAACCGGATAGTCAGATGATACACCGACTGAATAGTATGACAGACGGTACACCGACCCTTACAGTCTATAAATAATTCTCCAACCCGATAGTCAGACGATAGACCGACTGAACAGCGAGACAGACGAGACACCGACTCTGGTAGTCGATAAATAATTCTCCAACCCGACAGTCAGACGATACACCGACTGAATAGTTGGACAGACGGGACACCGACTCTTACAGTCGATAAATAATTTTCCCACCCGACAGCCAGACGATAGACCGACCGAATAGTTGGACAGACGGGACACCGACTCTTACAGTCGATAAATAACTCTCCCACCCGATAGTCAGACGATAGACCGAATGAATAGCCAGACAGACGGGACATCGACTCTGGCAGTCGACAAATAACTCTCCCACCCGACAGTCAGACGATAGACCGAATGAACAGCCAGACAGACGGGACACCGACTCTTACAGTCGATAAATAATTCTCCAACCCGACAGTCAGACGATAGACCGACTCAATAGCCAGGCAGACGAGACACCGACTCTTACAGTCGATAAATAATTCTCCCACCCGACAGCCAGACGATAGACCGACTGAATAGTATGACAGACGGGACACCGACTCTTACAGTCGATAAATAACTCTTCCACCCGATAGTCAGACGATAGATCGAATGAACAGCCAGACAGACGGGACACCGACTCTTACAGTCGATAAATAATTCTCCCACCCGATAGTCAGACGATAGACCGACTGAATAGTTGGACAGACGGGACACCGACTCTTACAGTCGATAAATAATTCTCCAACCCGATAGTCAGACGATAGACCGACTGAATAGTTGGACAAACGGGACACCGACTCGTATAAGTCGACAAATAATTCTCCAACCCGATAGTCAGACGATACACCGACCGAATAGTATGACAGACGGTACACCGACTCTTACAGTCTATAAATAATTCTCCCACCCGACAGCCAGACGATAAACCGACCGAATAGTTGGACAGACGGGACACCGACTCTGGTAGTCGATAAATAACTCTCCCACCCGACAGTCAGACGATAGACCGAATGAACAGCCAGACAGACGGGACACCGACTCTTACAGTCGATAAATAACTCTCCCACCCGATAGTCAGACGATAGACCAAATGAACAGCCAGACAGACGGGACACCGACTCTTACAGTCGATAAATAACTCTCCCACCCGACAGTCAGACGATAGACCGAATGAACAGCCAGACAGACGGTACACCGACTCTTACAGACGAGACACCGACTCTTACAGTCGATAAATAATTCTCCCACCCGACAGCCAGACGATAGACCGACTGAATAGTTGGACAGACGGGACACCGACTCTTACAGTCGATAAATAACTCTCTCACCCGATAGTCAGACGATAGATCGAATGAACAGCCAGACAGACGGGACACCGACTCTTACAGTCGATAAATAATTCTCCCACCCGATAGTCAGACGATAGACCGACTGAATAGTTGGACAAACGGGACACCGACTCGTATAAGTCGACAAATAATTCTCCAACCCGATAGTCAGACGATACACCGACCGAATAGTATGACAGACGGTACACCGACTCTTACAGTCTATAAATAATTCTCCCACCCGACAGCCAGACGATAAACCGACCGAATAGTTGGACAGACGGGACACCAACTCTGGTAGTCGATAAATAACTCTCCCACCCGACAGTCAGACGATAGACCGAATGAACAGCCAGACAGACGGGACACCGACTCTTACAGTCGATAAATAACTCTCCCACCCGACAGTCAGACGATAGACCGAATGAACAGCCAGACAGACGGTACACCGACTCTTACAGACGAGACACCGACTCTTACAGTCGATAAATAATTCTTCAACCCGACAGTCAGACGATACACCGACTGAATAGTTGGACAGACGGGACACCAACTCTTACAGTCGATAAATAACTCTCCCACCCGACAGTCAGACGATAGACCGAATGAACAGCCAGACAGACGGTACACCGACTCTTACAGTCGATAAATAATTCTCCCACCCGACAGCCAGACGATAGACCGACTGAATAGTTTGACAGACGAGACACCGACTCTTACAGTCGATAAACAATTCTCCCACCCGATAGTCAGACGATAGACCGACTGAATAGTTGGACAGACGGGACACCGACTCTCACAGTCGATAAATAACTCTCCCACCCGATAGTCAGACGATAGACCGAATGAATAGTTGGACAGACGAAACACCGACTTTTACAGTCGATAAATAACTCTCCCACCCGACAGTCAGACGATAAACCGAATGAACAGCCAGACAAACGGTACACCGACTCTTACAGACGAGACACCGACTCTTACAGTCGATAAATAATTCTTCAACCCGACAGTCAGACGATACACCGACTGAATAGTTGGACAGACGGGACACCGACTCCTACAGTCGATAAATAACTCTCCCACCCGATAGTCAGACGATAGACAGAATGAACAGCCAGACAGACGGTACACCGACTCTTACAGTCGATAAATAATTCTCCCACCCGACAGCCAGACGATAGACCGACTGAATAGTTTGACAGACGGGACACCGACTCTTACAGTCGATAAACAATTCTCCCACCCGATAGTCAGACGATAGACCGACTGAATAGTTGGACAGACGGGACACCGACTCTTACAGTCGATAAATAACTCTCCCACCCGACAGTCAGACGATAGACCGAATGAACAGCCAGACAGACGGTACACCGACTCTTACAGTCGATAAATAACTCTCCCACCCGACAGTCAGACGATAGACCGAATGGACAGCCAGACAGACGGTACACCGACTCTTACAGTCGATAAATAATTTTCCAACCCGATAGTCAGACGATACACCGACTGAATAGTTTGACAGACGGGACACCGACTCTTACAGTCGATAAACAACTCTTCCACCCGATAGTCAGACGATAGACCGACTGAATAATTGGACAGACGGGACACCGACTCTTACAGTCGATAAACCTAAATAGTCACTTCCACAACATCGAATACATAGCCTAACCCTTCGTAACCCTAAACCTAAAATCGCCGAGAACCCGCACCGACCCCACCCTTTACCTCCACCTTAAAATCGCCTAAATAGTCACTCCCACAACATCGAATACATAGCCTAACCCTTCGTAACCCTGAACCTAAAATCGTCGAGAACCCGCACCGACCCCACTCTTTACATTCACCGTAAGATCGCCTAAATAGTCACTCCCACAACAACGAATACATAGCCTAACCCTTCGTAACCCTGAACCTAAAATCGCCGAGAACCCGCACCGACCCCACCCTTTACCTTCACCGTAAGATCGCCTAATTTGTCACTCCCACAACAACAAATACATAGCCTAACCCTTCGTGGCCCTAAACCTGGAATCGCCGAGAACCCGCACTGACCGCAGAGCACCCGACATTAGGATGCTTTCCATAGAGATAGGTAACGACTACACCCGACCACGCGATAAGGGGGAAGCCCACAAGACCTGTATCGACGTAGCTCGCCTCGGCCTCCCGCCGTCGGCCGCGCCCGCTTACTCTCACAACCCGACACTCTAGGACACTAACTACGAATGTTGATTTAACATAGAGATGATTTAATGAACTCACACACACACACACACACACACAAACACACACACGCACCGACACATAAAACCAAGATAAAACCAAGATTGACACGACAACACAATGTAAAACACGATATACGACACGACCCACAGAGAGTCCGTTACACCAAAGAAGCAACGATCTGAAACCGAGAAAGGCAGCGGGACCGTCTGACGCGATACCGGCGCAGACTCCGGAGTCCTCAGATAACGTACGGATCGACCACAGTCCGATCGATACGTACCGATGCGACACGGCCTCGTGAGCCAGACGCACGGGAACCACAATATGTGACGTCATTCTCAACTGAAGCAGACATTATAAATCTACCGTCGGGTGCCACACTAAAAGGATTGGAATCGAGGTCTCCCACGCTCACGCGACTTGTGTCATCTCGAAGGCATTCTGGTCGTATCGCGTGCAAATCCACTGGTGGGGAAGGAGACGGCCCGGCTGGGGAAACCCTAACGGCCTAACCTTAACTCTGACTCTAACCCTAAGACACCAAAAGACTGACAACTTTAACAAACACAACTTTTACACTGGAGCAGGAAATTGCTGCATCAACGCTGGAGAAACTAATATGACAATTATTGACAAACCGTACACTTGAGAAAGCACCCCACAAAAAAGGAAATGGAACCCTCACGTTCACCGGACCAGGCACTGTCCTGCACGTTCTAATACGTGAAATTTAGTTTGGTTGATCTAAACCCTAGTTTGGTTCTGTTGAGCTAAACTTTACCCCATAACCCTAACCCTAACCCTAACTCTAATTCTAACCCTAACCCTAATTCTAACCCTAACCCTAACTCATGCCTGTTGCGTGACAGTATTTTCTATGCAGCTAAGAGACGTACATCGATCTCTATCTACAACGAAATAGCAAAACGAAGAATATCTACGGATCAATAAAAAGTATGATCATGATGTTCATTTTAATAGTTAATTAATTTATTAACTTCCAGTGTTCCAAATCGCAGAATTGAAACATAACGTAAATAACAGACCCGCTCCGTGCAAAAGATACGTAGCTCTGTAAATTTTCAATGATATTTACAATAAATACACAAGCACACACACACACATACACACACACACATACAACGTCACTTTTGTCACGTGAGGTAAATTCAAAGTATCTATAGTGTGAGACATTGATTTAGCTAATTATCTTTAATCACATCGACACATTCCTGTCTTTACAAAAAATTAATTAATGATAATGACAATATATAAACAAACACTTAGTAAAATTTGCATTAATATTTACAATAAATACACACACACACAAACACACACACATGGACACACACACACAGACACACACACAGTCACACACATCCACACACACAC
>NC_085096.1:17500-70000 GCF_963422355.1 Corticium candelabrum
CATACGCAATAACCGTTACTATTCTAACGTAACGATAGACTACGACGTCGTAGACGCGTTGCCAGAAGACTGTACGTTGTCCGACTTGCAAGTGATTGAAGACGATGACTTAGCCAAACTAAACCCTAACGATGACGCTAACGTAGACGAGCAATCTCAGCAAGAAGTTTCGTCTGATGATGAAAACTTGCCACTGCAGCAAACAGTGCTTCTTCCGCTAGATGCGGGTAAGTGTGAAAACGATATCATTCGCGATTCGGTGAATGAAGGTGCCCGTACGTGTAGTCCACGTGTCGCGCATGCGCAGTTATTTGTATCTGATCAGATTGTAAATAATGATTAGGCGATGCTTGTCGTCGATTGGCCCACCATTATCAATCAGTTGATCGACGAGTTTAATTAGGAAGGTTACTGAAGCAGAGCGTTTCCTACTCTGTTTCCGACGGGTGCTGGTGAGTATCTGGCGCCGAGACAGCGACGGCTAAAGCTCGGTCAGTACTCGAAGCATCTCATTCGCTATCGTGACAGTCGGTTTGCGCAGCATCCCAGATTTCGTTACTTTGCACTATACACCATGATGAGATGGCGAGCTCTCGAGACAGGCCGTGTGTTTGTCAAACAAAGAATTGGTGAAAACCATTTGAGCGTGGAAGAACTGAAATAGATGGTTAATCGATGTGAGACTTTGTTTGCATTTCAAGTAATGAGATTTAGTAGTTCTTTGCATAAAACTAGACAGTACTGGTGCACTCAAAGACTAAACCTAGCGGCCATGCAAGAGGCACTGGGCATGCCAACTATATTCTTTACGCTTAGTGCTGCTGATACTCAATGGCCAAAGTTTCAAAACTTGATGCGTCACTATCGGCCAAACGCTACCCAAGACAGTGAGAGAATAAAGGCGGTCATTGAAAATCCTCATTTGACCGATTGGTTCTTTTTTGCACAGAGCAAAAAATTTATGCGATACTTTTTGCAAAACAGTCTTGGTGCTGTAGATTTCTGGGCACGCATTGAGTATCAGCACAGAGGTAGTTCTCATTTGCATGATACAGCATGGCTGGCCGATGCTCTACATTCTGATAAGATAAGTCAGTGTTCGTCAAATCGCTACACCTGTTAGTTGTCCCTGGGCTACCATGCGCGCATGTGTTGGTAACCCGGGAAAATGTTAGGTTGCCCGTCATAAAAGTGCAGAAGCTGCTTAATTTACTAGCCAATTAAAATAGCCAAAATATTTTGGATATTAAGAATTTATGTCTAATTGTATCCATAATGACATCTACATATGTTGCTGCTTTTAATTTTAATAATAAGAAAAGCACATAGAATACCTATTTTGAAATTTAGACTAAGAATTGAGACGATTTGAAATAGCTATTAGTGCTCAGTAACTGCAAGAGGTGTTACGCTCCAAGCTTTAGCAGCTAGTTTGCAATATGCAACATAAAAGTAGACCTAACTACTGTCTGATCCATCAGACCCGCCACTACTTTTCACATGTTTTCTTTTTGGGAAGACGATGACCATGAACGTGTCGCCAACCAGTTGACCCAAGAATCCAATCAATTATGGCGGGATCAGAGTCAAACTTCCGAAATTCTGGACTATCACAATGCACCTTCATAAAGTCGTTCAATGTGTCTTGCTGTAGACGACATCGCCGATTGGCCTTTATAATTTTCATGACTACACCACATAACAAATATATAGAGCATAAATTTACTCATGTAATGTACCATGGCTTGCTTTACCTGAGAACTGCCGTTCACATTCAGCAGTGCTGAGACTCATAGTGAGCATGATGTGCACAAAATGCAGAATATTGGAGGGGTCACCGTCAGGGTTGCTGAATTCACCTTTTAAGGGTGCGTTCGAATACTAGTTCCAGTTCTAGAACTGGAACTGTCAGAACTGTCAGAACTGTTGAAACTCTTGCTAGCAAACGAACGCTTAGAACTGTCAGCAAGTTGAGCATGCGCAAAGCCTCATACTTCTGGTAAGCGTCAATACGAAGTAGCATGACGTTTCTACTCCACTTCTTGTAGTCTGTTCGGACATCATCAGTGCTTTCGCTTTCGGTTTTTTGGAGCTGCTCGCGCCAAGAAGGTCACTGTAATCAGTCCCAAATGTCGTTCTTCTGGTGTTCGGCAAGCCGATGGTCGCCACAAGTGTTCATTATAGCAAACAAGAAGGTCCACAACGGCCTCAGCATCTGTACCCGTCATTTCACTTCGTCAACCTTCGGGAATTTTGCATTTAGAGCGTGACAGTTCCAACAATTCCAGCTCGCTAGGCAGAACTGCTAGAACTGTTCTGACAGTTCTAGAACTGTCAGAACTACCAATCGAACGCTATAGAACTTTTTCCCCCCTACAATTCCAGTTCTAGAACTAGTATTCGAACGCACCCTATTAGATCAGTGTAGACTGAAAGTACAGGAGAGGTTTGAAGTGAGACTACACGGCGTTTCAGTTTCCCCCCACTCACTGCAAACACTTTCCACATTGCAGCTGGCATTTTTCAGTGCTAACTCAAAAGCTTTAACTAAACCGCTGATGTCGTCATGACCAAAGCTCTTTTTTTCCGTTTCATCGTATGGCCATTTCTTACAGTTTAATGATGAGAAATGTGACAATGGTGGATTTTCGAAGCAACTAAAGCGCATTTTCAGATATGACAAACACCCTTCACAAACTTCTCTGCGTCGTCATCTAAGTCGACAGTGGTAAAAGTGTTAGCATGGATGCCACCTCTCGTTGATCGCCGAGAACTAAGTTGCAATGTACCAAATGTGTTCTCTTGTGCATTGAACATACCATTGAACTTCTTACGATAATTTCCACATTGCTGTAGAAGGTCTGTTAAAACATCAATGCAATGATCAGTAATGATTGGCACTTCAATTAAAACAATGTCGTTCTGTTGAAATTTTCTTGAGACTTTAGTCACAATCGCAAGAAAATCAAGCATCATGTGAATTTAAAAAATAAAACGGAGACTCAAGATGGTATCTAATATACTTCGAGCTCTAAACTTCTCTTCGCTACTGTTTCCGGCGCCAACAGCCATATGCTCCAGGTGGGCAGCTAAAGATGACAAGTTCTGCAGGATTGCTTTGAGAGCCCGCTCTTTACTAGCAACCCACCTAACTTGCTTGATATCAGAAAAGGACTTGAGCTTTTCGTCAAGAGTAGATGCAACATGTTTCAGCTCTCGTTGCCGTTTAGGTGAATACCGATATATTTTGAAGTACCCCTGTCTAGCTGTTGTCTGATCTGATCGCCATACCAGTTTTGAAATGACTGCCGTAAGTCTTCTTTAAATGACTTATTGACAGTCAAATCCAATGACTGCAAGTTGTCTGTGTAGCACGCTGGCACATACAACTCAGAAATGTACCTTGTATCTAGGAATTTTCGTACAGCGTCTGTTCGATGGGCTTTAAAAACATCAACAATCAACAAGCTATGGTGCTACTCTGGCAGTCCTAATTCCTGTCTTTTCAGGACAAAGTATGGGTCGACCACTTTCTCTAGGTATTCTAAAATGGTGCTTTCTGTTGACCAATGGAAAGCAGTATGAGTTATGTTCCAAGAATCAGGAAAGTCATATCTGGCATGACAACGATCAGTAGTACCTTGGTAAATCACTTGACTGGGTAGGGTTTCACCTAACATGTTGACTGCAAGCAATACCGTAATTTCTCGTTTATCATTCAAACCTGCAATAGCAACCTGACAGAACCCTTTTTTTTCCATAGTCCAGTTACCAAACGGAACCATGCGGACCCCAGTTTGGTCCCAGTTCAAAAAACTATCTGCTGGGATTTGATGCTTACTCACTACATCTAGAAACTTAAAAACAAAATTTTTTTTTATCTCAGAAAGGTCACCATATTTCTTTTTGGCAGCCTTGCTTCCCTTCCGTTTGGTAAAACCCATCCTGTCTAGCATACAACAAGCCCAGTTCTTCGTTGGAATAAAAGAACCTTCAAACTCACTCAGCATGTCCTTTCTTTCGTGGACAATGATCTCACGAGCAGCTGCTATCACTATGGGTACACTGACCACACCGCTTGCTTCTCGAAGTTTCAAAATGTAATTCTGTATCATGTGATCCAATGTATCACCAATCAACAATGGACGTCCACGTTTCTGTCTTGGAAGAGAGACAAGTGGAATTTCACCTGATTGTTGCTTAATTAATCTTCTGGAGGTATTTTTTCTTCATTGAACGAACCGTACTTTCGCTCAATGGATTGCTCAGTACACTACTGAAGTGTCTGGCTGCTCGTGCAACTGCATGATCGCTAGCATAACGAGCGATGATAAATCGTTCCGAGGCAGTGTACACGTAGTACTCGCTCTCTCTTTTTCCCTTACGGTCAGCCCTCGTAGGGGGACCTTCTTGACACACAATCATTTGCAGCCTTACTGTCGTAGAAGGTAGACCGGGAACGTCAGTGGGTTGCGGAAGACACGGTCTTCTCTCTACATACCCCGCTTTACGTAACCAATTCAGCAGCGCCATAGGTGGACCACGTGATGCATAGAACACGTGACATGCATCAACCGCGAAAATTTTAACCCACGAAATGGTCTCTGATGAAAAAACGCGAAAATTTCCACGTTTACAGTAGTCTTACGAACAAGACTAAGCCTTGTTGAACCCACAGTTGGAGGAGAGATTCGAGACAGACAGGAGAGCCAAACAGAAGCTGCATCCAGAAATTGTGAGATGTTACCTGGAGAATCAGTGGCAGTATGGAACCCAAGACAAGATAGTCGAGGACGATGGCTCTCTGGAACAGTAGTTCAGAAACTGGGACCGAGCAACTATCTTGTAAACGTTAATGGTCAGGTTAGGTATGTTCATGTAGACAGAGCTGCCAACTCTCCCCCATTGAGCGGGAGACTCCCGCATTTGGGACCCTTCTCCCGCCTGTCCGCATTTGGCATCTGTACAGGGACTATTTGGTCGCGTGGACTATTCTGTCGCGGGCAATTATCTCGCTCCTATTTGGTTCCCGAAACCGTTTAACTAGGGCTTATTTGGTTTTCGCCACCTGCAGGGACTAGTTGGTCGCGTGGACTAGTTGGTTTCGCATTTATTGCGCCTCGAATCGACACTCTACAACTCTTACAGCTGTACGAGACGGACGCGAACGACGTGACGATGGCCATGATAATTTTCACGCGTCTCGATGAGCCGAAATCAAGTGCGACCTGCTTCTTCTTTGTTTGTATTTGGCTTCATATGAATACCGAAGTCATTACGACATTGTCGATCGCAATTTCGCGTGTCTGACGTTTCGTTTTGAAGCAAATCTCGGCTCTTCTGGTAGTGGGCGTGTCGAAAGTAGGCGGAGTAAGAATGTCTTGTGCATTACAAGGTAAACAAACATCATCTGATCACGGAGTGTAGAGATGTGGTGATGTGCCTAAGAATGTTTTAGTGCGTAGAATGCTGCGGCTAGCTGCAGATTTATGCATCGATCCTGCATGGCATCGATCGATACTTAGGTGCACAGTGACGTATGCCTACTGTCTACGCAGGAAGACGATCTACGTCTCTGAAATTGGTTGCGCACGACCAAAGATCGGTGATGACTTTCAGAACAGAAGAGAAAATAAGTGAATATATGTAGTTCGAGAAACAACTAATTAAATGTATCTAATGTAAAATCACTTATTTGCACTTGGTCTCTCAGATGGGTATTGATGGTTGTTTGTTTGCGTTGTTGTACACTATAGAACGATACGTTTGTTTAGTGAAATCTTGTTTTCTTGTATACATGCATCTTCTGTGTCTTTCTGCCATTTAGTCTGTCCGTCTGTCTATCTTTTCTTTGAATGGTGACACAGCAAATGTGCTGCAGTAGTATCAGGATATGCAGACAAGAAAATGAAGACAAGAACTATACTAATCAGCATGCAGCTATGCGCATGCATGCAGATATGAGTGTGTATACAGAGATGCAATGCAAGAGTGATCAGTGGAAAAGTGTCTAAGACTGTCTATCTGCCTGTCTGTCTGTCTGTCTGTCTGTCAAACACATTTATTTGAACATTTATCTATGATACATTTCCGCAATGCAAATAACTATATATGCTGTCCAACTACTATCAATGTTCATGAACTAAACTAAATTCAAAACAAAACTTGAAGGAACTAATAACTCTAACAACTCTAGAAACTCTAAAAGCAGCTAAATTACGTGCAAAGCCCTAGCTCAGTGTCAGCTAGTGGCTAAAGAACTGAGTGGCATAAAAGTCACTTCTGTTGACTCCAGTCAATGAAGATGACTTCTTAGAGATGACGTTCGCATTGCACTTTTGGAGTTGGACCGAAAAGCGTTTGCTCCAGAAGTCGATAAATTCCGCTGAATTTAGTCTTCCGACTTCATCTGATGACTTCTTTGCTATCTTTTTAAAGAATTTCCGTGCATCAAGCTCCCACGTTCCAAAGTGTTCCATTACCAATGGTATTGCACTGACAATTGACCCTCCTGGTAGTTGTTGTTTGTTATATTTTGCTCTCTTTCTGTCTGCTCTCCTGTCTGCAGCTGTTTGTCTGTCTGTCTGTCTGACTGTCTGTCTGTCTGTCTGTCTGTCTGTCTGTCTGTCTGACTGACTGACTGACTGACTGTCTGTCTGTCTGTCTGTCTGTCTGACTGTCTGTCTGTCTACAACTATTACAACTGTTATAATACAACTATTATAGCTGCATGACAGCGAATGGCCAATGCAATGATTTACTTATAGCTGGAGCCTCTTAGATACGAATAAGCTAATTATTAAGAAATATAATAACTAAGACAGACAGACAGACAGACAGATTATATTTGAACTCTTACTCTATTAATAACAATAGACAGACACACAGACAGACAGACAGACAGACAGACAAACTGGCAGACAGACAGACAAACAGATTATTATATTTGAACTCTTACTCTATTACTGGTAACAATAGACAGACAAACAGACAGACTAACAGTCAGTCAGACAGAGACAGACAGACAGACTGACTGACATACAGACAGACAGGCTGTTTTCGCAGATTGCATATCCATCATCGCAGGAAGCCGAGTACAGCATGCAGACAACACACCGGACAACTAATTAGCTAACCGTGGCACATCTCTACACTCCATGATCAGATCATGTTTGTTTACCTTGTAATGCACAAGACATTCTTACTCCGCCTACTTTCAACACGCCCACTACCAGAGGAGCCGAGATTTGCTTCAAAACGAAACGTCAGATACGCGAAATTGCGATCGACAACGTCGTGATGACCTCGGTATTCATATGAAGCCAAATACAAACGAAGAAGAAGCAGGTCGCACTCGATTTCGGCTCATCGAGACGTCTGGGAGACGCGTGAAAATTATCATGGCCATCGTCACGTCGTTCGCGTCCGTCTCGTACAGCTGTAAGAGTTGTAGAGTGTCGATTCGAGGCGCAATAAATGCGAAACCAACTAGTCCACGTGACCAACTAGTCTCTGCAGGTGGCCAAAACCAAATAAGCCCTAGTTAAACGGTTCCGGGAACCAAATAGGAGCGAGATAATTGCCCGCGACCAAATAGTCCCTGTACAGCGTCAAATCTCCCGCATACTGGCCATTGGTGGGTGTGACTAATGGGTGTGGCTGATGAGTGTGCTGTTAGCATATCAATGTATTATATTGTATATGTTTATATAATGTGTGTCAACTCCTCTTTTCATCCGACTCCTCTATGGTTGGTCAAAATATTAATTAACCGGATATAGGCGGAGTCTGTCAAGCAACTCTAATAACTATCATGCCAAAGACGTGCTGCTGTCACTACGACGTTTGCACGTGGTACTTCACTGATTATCATGGAAGCGTCCTTTTTTAATTAAAGCGAACCAAAGCAGGGCAGAGAGATACGCCGATCGCCCACCGGTCCCACTATCTGCCTCAGAAGCGTAAGTATTTATGAATGTCTGACCGTTGTCATCTAGATGTAGTTCTTGATTGCGCATTTAATTAAATTAATTAAGTCTATGCCTTCTACAAAAACCTTAGGTGTAAGCATGCAACGCTAGATATAGTCATACACTTTTGCAATCTGTATAGTCAGGCAATCCTCTGAGGCTTTCTGAAACGTACTTATCATTCCTGACAGATGAATCGATCAGTAAACGGTTGAACCGAAAGGCAGATGACTCTGACTCATTAGGTCTTACGATATGAGGTAATCGAATTGCGCAAAGACAAATAATAACACTCTAGGTCGATGGTATCAGCTAGTTTAGTGCTCCCATGCAAGGCAAGTAACAGTCTGAAAATGTGTCGAGCGCTGGAAAACTGTGTCCTGATACAGTTGTGTAGGTTTTTAGTTGATAGGATTTATTTAGTTATACTTTCTGGTAGTACGTACAAGCTACTCTAGCATTGGAATTCATCAAACAACTAGAATAGTACATGCACGGATCAATATCTATAGTATATGTAGAAATAAGTTAATAATTATAATTAAAAAGTGATAACTCTGAATAAGAATAATAACTTAGATACAATATCACCTTAGTTTTGTTAAGCGCTAGTGTATGTTGACAGCATGCAGTCGAGTTCCTTTCAATTTTGACTCTGTAGTCACACAACAGTAGAATGCATAAGGTACAGACGTAAGAATATTTTCTCTCTAGCAGTACAATTGATTCCACTGCTCTTGAGGGAACGTCAAGAGAGCACCAGGTAGTAGAGCCGGTTGAAGACACACTTCAAAAGGAAATTGAAGTCAGTGAGAATACCGAACAAGCCGGAGGTTGTGACACACAACCGAAAAAGAAAAAGAAGACCTCAGCGTACACAGGATCAGCTCGCTATTTATCAAAGTTTAGCCAAAGTTGGACTCGGACGTATGAATGCATTGAAGCTATCACTAGCGATCCGTTTTCCTTCTTTTGCACTGTGTGCAAGAAAAAGATATCTTGCAAACATCAAGGAGAGCTAGATGTGAAACGACATGTGGCCAGCACTTCTCACAACAAATTTGCAAAACAGTTGGAGACGCAAACACAACTGAAATCTTTATGCCATGATGCTGTAGCAACTAAGATTAGCAATTAATGTTATAATTCTACAAGGCGTAAAGTTGTTATCTAATTGAAGTGTTCCGTATACAGACGATAAGAGCAGAAGTAAAAATTTGCACGATGTTAGCACAAAGGAACATTCCACTTGCGTTTGCGAATTATCTTAGTCCAATGATCCATGAAGTGTTTGATGGGCAAGGTGCAAAGGGTTATTCTTGTGCTAGAACGAAATCAACGGCAATCTTAAACTATGCTGTTGCACCTGCATTAAAAGAAGACCTTGTATCAGCAATGAAGAATAGCCCATTCTCTATTTTGATTGATGGTTCCAATGACACCGGATTGGAAAAGATGAATTCAATTACAGTAAGGATATTTGATATACGTCGCGGAACAGTCCAAAGCAAATTCCTTGACATGTGCACAACAACCGGACCAATGGAAGGTACCGCAGAAGCGATATTTGCTAAGATGAATCAAGTACTGTCTGCTTGCGACGTCTCTTGGATAAACTGTGTTGGTTTTGGCGTAGATAATGCTAGTGTGAACATTGGCAAACACAACTCTATCAAATCAAGAGCCTTGCGTGCTAATCTGAACATATACTTCGTAGGCTGTCCTTGTCATCTTGCTCACAACACTGCATCTGCTGCATCTCACCGCTTTAGTGTTACTACTGGGTTTGATATAGAAGATTTGTCTGTAGATTTGTTCTATTCGTTTGACAAGAGCACTAAACGCAAGAGCACACTTCAAGAATACTGTGCATTCTGTGATGTCATCTACGCTGCGGTAGTTACACATGTTTCTACAAGGTGGCTCAGTCTTGCAACGGCGGTGGAACGTACCCTGAAACTGTATGAGGGTATCCGCTCATATTTTCTTTCAGAAGATGAATCCCAAGCACGCTTCAAACGACTTTCGCTGCTCTTCAGTCGACCAGTTACGGAAGTGTACCTCCTATTCTACCATGCAGTACTTCCAGTGTTTACGCGCTTCAACTTGTTGCTGCAGCGGGAAGACCCGTGTATTCATATCCTGCACAGCCAGTGCGTTGAGTTACTTTGCAAGCTTCTTTCCAAATTTGTGAAGGTCGCAGTAATCAAGGAGGCTACCCATTTAGCAGAAATTGACTATCACAAGAAGGAAAATCAATTGACTGATGACACACTCTTTATTGGCTTTACCACCAAACAGAGATTAGAAAAGTTAAAAAGAGAAGGAGAAATGTCATGTTCAGTCGAAAAGAAGTTTTTTGATGGTGTACTACGAAGCCGCCACAAAGTATATCTTTGACAAATTTCCTTTGAACGATGATACTCTTAAGCATGCTCAATTTGTGGAGTTTCACGACAGAATGAATGCTCAGTTTACCGACGTAGAATACTTTGCCGATCGTTACAGCACAGTTCTGTAGCTTACTTCCGAACAGTGCAATGCACTGTTTGATGAGTCTGTAGATTACCAACTCTTAGAATCAACAGATATTCTAGACGACACATGGAAAGCCGCCAATGTCCAAGTCGAAGAAGGAGAGATGCAAGCTGTACGTCCGGATGCTATATGGAATTTCTTGGCCAGCAAGAAGTCTGCAAATGGCTGTCGACCAAGGTTTCCTAACCTGGCAAAGGTGGCAAAACTTGTTCTTGTTCTTCCCCATTCTAATGCTGGGGAAGCAAGGCTATTTAGTCTCGTTCGTTTGAATAAGACTAGCTACAGATCCGCTGTGTCTTTGGATGGTACTCTATCAAGTATTATGACAGTGAAAACTCATCTTTCCGACTCGTCTACTAAATTTGACCCACCCAAGGAGTTGCTGGAAAAGCGAAGAAGGCCACAAAACAATACAATATAGAACATTGCAACTAGTTGCAAGAATGTCCATACTTGTTTAGTTTATCTAAGCTCTTTTGTAATATTAGGGAGTAGTACCAGTTCTGTATTTAATATAATTAATTGGCGTTGGTATACCTAACTCACTTTGTGTGGGCAGTAATTGGTTGTACATTTGACATGAATTTGTTGCACTTAATTAACTAAGTGTATTTTTAATTAATAAAGGTTTCTACTCCAGCGGGTCATGCAAATATTTAAATTTTGATAATTAGATATATTATCTAACGCATATTACGATAACCTTTATTGATATTAATGTTACTGTGGGCGTGGCAATTTTTTTATCTCCTGCATTCTCCCGCATTTTTTCTGCAAACTCACGCATTTTGATTTGGCTAGGTTGGCAGGTCTGATGTAGACCATATATTACATCGTGATATCAGAAGTTTTTCACAGGATGTACATCAGGAGCAAGCTTCCAATACTCATGATAGTACAGCGACTATGATTCCACCACACGCTGGAAACTATTCCGAAGTCAGTGCTGAGAAGACAATCTCATCATGATCAACAGACTCTACCAGGGACGACTCAGTACCAACTACTCCTAGCCACCCTGAGTTAACAGAGACACAGTCGAACAGACTGATAACATGCCAACAAAGAAACCAATTGAAAAGTCAACAGAGAGAGAAAATCGAAGATATCCCACAAGGAACAACAGAAGACCTCCCAAGAGATATCGAGAGATTTAGTGGAAGGGAGTGTAGTAGAGTAAGGGACTATGGGACTACCCTAGTATTCATTAGCATACTGATAGAATATTACACTATGTAGCACTGTGGCATAGTCTGGTGTAGTATTGCGTAGACACTGTAAGAGAGCTGCAATAGAACCAAATGTAGTCGGTAACGACACAACACAGAGCGATGACCCAATTAACTAATATTTAGTTAATTAATTAAGGTAATTAGCAGTATACCTCGCGTGCTAGCAGTGCGTGATCGAGTAGCAGCATCTGCGGTGTCGATAGTTTGCTCACTTCATTTCCGCGACTGCAATGTGTACCCGTCACGGTATCGTTCTGTGTATATCACAAATGAAATAGTGATCGTAGACGTTTGCATGTCGCTATAGGTCCTGGCTATGTATCACCACTCCATGCCATGCGTGGTCCGCGTGAAACATTGTTGTACGTGCCGTGCATCTATCGTGCGAAGAAACCAGATTTTCTAGCTACCATAGATGTCGACGAAAGCTCACCGTCCTACTGCAAGGTCAGTGGATGTGCATTAATTAATTCATGGTATAGCAGAGCTGTAGAATCTATCGATTGGGTTGTACTTTATAATTTTGCTGCAGATCATACATCAGCTGACCATGCCGTTTGAAGGGGATGAGCTGCATCACAGCGGATGGAATGCGTGCAGTAGGTCGGTTAATTAATTGTTCGAGCTCCTTCTAGGCTTCGAATTCTGGCGTACATAATGGCGTAAGAAATTCAATAATATAAGGAATTTTGCGTAGCTGCCATGGAGATGAGAAGCGGCATAGAAACCGTCTGATACTGCCTTCCTTGGTCTCATCAAGAATCTATGTAGTTGACACTGGAAGCGACCCACGTGCACCATCCATGCACAAGGTAACGTGATATCGATGTCACGAGTGCTGCTCAAGTGACGGGACGCACCTATAGTGGGAGTGTATTCTGCAGGTTGTGGATCCTGAAGAACTGAAGAGCAAAACTGGATTGAGCACACCACATACTTCCCATTGTTTGGCGGATGGAAATATTATGGTTAGCGCCATGGGTGATCCCGAAGGAAATGGTAAAGGTACGTGTACGGTATGATTACTCATGTAATATAGTGAGGATGTGTTTACATCCGCAGTGAGTCTTCCGAACCCCATGGTAATTGTCTAAGATAAACCACAAGATAGACCCCAGTTTGCTTTTACGTATAAATAAATATATATATATATATATATATATATATATATATATATATATATATATATATATATATATATATATATGTATATATATATATATGTATAAATATATATATATATATATATATATATATATATATATATGTATAAATATATATATATATATATATATATATATATATATATATATATATGTATATGCATGCTCCCTAATTGTACAAAGCAATCAACTATCATTTCAGGTACGACAAAAGTCCATATTGTCTGTCTATTTAATTAAATAGTTACTTAGTTTGTCTGTTAATCAAATTTTTGTTGCAAGTTTCTATGTTGATTTTTTTGCACCTGTATGATTAGTCTGAAGTACACCATACATTCACACGACTGAATTGACTCACACTTTCTCAGGTGATCTTCACTCGCGTGGGAGGCTGGCACGTTTAGCTCAACATTCACGGTGCTTTTTGACCTTTTAGTTTTATGTAGTATTATTAGCAATTTATGTAGTATATAAATGCGGCTTTCAGAGTCGCCCTTGCATGTCCATGCACAATCGAAGTGAGCGGGGTGGGTGAGTTAGAACCCCATTAGGCATACATTCTACTAAAATGAGCAAGCACTAAACTGATAAATTTTCCGCTGCTATCCACCTCGAATCAATAATGACAGGTGTACAGTATGCTGCTAATTGACGTGAAGATCGAGCATGAGAAGGGGGCTGGGCTGGACACATGACTGGCACATGGAATTGTCAACATCTGATAGCTATATTCCATACCTCTTGATGAAAGCATTCACCCATCATTACATGCCTTGGCACGTTATTTAACTCCAGGGATAACAATGAGTGCATACGCTGCATTCTAATTGTTTGTCCTTCCATTGGTCCAGCTATCCATCCACAGAGCTAGGCATTATTGTAACTGTACCTCATGCGTGCCTCCAGTTAATATTAGGATCTAATATTACTGGACAAGAACAACAGACCTTAGTAGCTTGATAAGTCTTATGTACTGTTAATAGGTGGATTTATCTTGCTGGATGGAGCGGACTTTTCTGTCACTGGAAATTGGGAAAGCGATGGTGAAAGTACACCATTTGGTTACGATTTCTGGTATCAGCCAAGGCACAATGTGATGATCAGCAGTGAATGGGGATCACCAAAAGCATTCTTGTCTGGATTCAACCCACAGCATGTTGCTGACGGTTTGATACATTGTCATATTTGTAGTAAAACTGCACGATACGTGTATGTGTGTATAGGACTATATGGAAAGAGTTTGCATGTGTGGAACTGGAAAGAAAGGAAAGTAATCCAGACAATTGACCTTGGACCTGAAGGACTCATACCTCTAGAGCTGCGCTTCTTGCATGATCCTAATGCAGTGGAAGGATTTGTTGGTGCTGCATTAAGCTCTAACGTACTTCGTTTCTATAGAACACAGGTTGGTAACTATGATATTGTAGCATCTTGGTACGAAACAAATTTATTATTGTTATATATATATATATATATATATATATATATATATATATATATATATATATATATATCTTTGCTTTGGAGCAATGCATATCTTACTGCATGTTTGTGACAAACACAGCTCATCAAACTGATCAATTTCAAGCTATAATTTAATTTAGAGCACATGCATTGTTCTTAGAACTGTAAAGTCTTAATTAAGCAACACAGTCATGTCTGTTGTCTTAGGATGGCTCGTGGAAGGCTGACAAGGTTATTGACGTGCCGTCTAAAAAGGTAGAAGGCTGGGCTCTTCCAGACATGCCTGGTAATCAGAGTGTTGCAGTGAAATTGCGTGCACTAAAAGCTGAATAAAGTGTGGAATTTTTCAGGGCTCATAACTGACATCCTCATCTCATTAGATGATAAATATCTCTATTTCAGTAACTGGCTACATGGAGATATTCGTCAGTATGACATTTCAGATACAGCCAATCCCAAGCTGGTGGGCCAGGTCAGACACACATGCACGCACGTGCATGCACACAAACACACGCACACACACACACACACACACACACACACACACACACACACACACACACACACATACATGTACTTATGCAGACACAAGTTTTAGCACGTATACATGCTGCCACTCTTGCTGCACATGCAAGCACCACATCGCAAGTTAATACTCCACTGATTGCATATTGCATAGTTATTTGTCGGCGGAAGTATTGTGAAAGGAGGGTCAGTTAAAGTAGCTGATGACCCAGAGTTATCTGAACAGCCAGAGTCTCTAGTCGTAAAAGGGAAAAGAATTCAGGGTGGACCACAGATGCTACAGTTGAGCCTTGATGGGAAGCGTCTTTATGTTACAACTTCACTGTATAGTCAATGGGACAATCAGTTTTATCCTGATTTAGTCAAGTATGTACAAACACAATAACATAATGGCCTTATAATGCAAATGAGTTGTTCATTGTAAATGCATAAGACGTACTCACAGATGTACGTGCCAAATTGCTACATGTGTAATAGTTGCTTTTGTTGACAGAGAAGGATCTGCAATGATTCAAGTGGATGTTGATACTGACAAAGGTGGTTTGAGTATCAACCATAAGTTCTTGGTTGATTTTGGTAAACTTCCTGATGGTCCGGCTCTTGCACATGAAGTTCGATATCCAGGAGGAGATTGCACATCTGACATCTGGATCTAGACTGGACACACTGCTTTAGAGACAGTGGTGCATGATAGACGGTTCTCATTAATATATTGTGCTCGTGATGATGTATGGTTACTTCTCATGAATTTGTAGATTGATTGATCTTCTGTCATATTCATTCTACTGTACACCAATAGAGCCAATTTGTGTGTTTTGTTCAGCTGTTTTCATGAGTTTTGTGTTAGAATCCAGTTAGTGTTATGGTATGCATTGCCATGTTGTAATATAAATGTATCACTTTTTGACAAGACCATCTGTACGGTGATTAGGTCAATATTCTGTTTAGCGTACATGCATGTGCAGTACGTAAAACACTCCATGCAGTCCATGCACATCCCTAGATACAATTATGCAATTCATTACAACTCATGTACAATAACTTTTTACTTCACTTTCTCTGATTGTCTGTAGAATATTTGTGATGTGATCGATGTATAGACTCAGATATAATCTAGCTCTCTTCTGCAGCAGTACAAGTCGTCACTGCAAATGCAACCATCAAATAATTGGCCGGTGCTTGATAAATTGTTTCTGCAGCAAATCCCTATTTTAATTTAAGACAACAGTTAATAGTAATAACATGGTATTATTAATAAGATATTAAGTATCAATTATTTAGTATTTCAGGCAACGCCTACAAAAACTTATATACATCCGGGGAGTTTATGCGTTTGATCGTTTCGTTGTCTCGTGTCTGTTGCTGGTTACGTAGGTGTAATCCATTCTATCGTTTGTCAATGACTGAGGAAGCTGTAGAGCAAGCAGCCGACGAGTCCGCAAGAGAAATTCGATGTCCAACAGCGAAGAGAGCGAAGTTTGACAAAGATGAAACACAGGAAACAGTGAGAAACGAATGTAGACACTGGACAGAAAAGAAATGTTAATTTAAATTTAGAAGCATTCTTGTGTAGATGAAGGTTGTTTAGCTAGAGTGAATAATTGATAATTGATCTTAGTCACGTTGATATCAATTAATGCATATTTGAACAGACCAATACTGTATAAGTACTGTCTATTGTATGTATGCAATTAAGGAACATGATGGACGCATTTTTTATATTGCTGGTATATTTCACATGTAAAATACAGTTTAGAAAGGCCAGAGTCAGACTAGTACTTGTGAATGTTAGAGCTGGGAATGCCAAAGACGCTGACTATATCTTTCGGACAATAATCTGTCTAATACGTATTCATGTGTGATTGTAGATGATGGGTTTAGGACGAGCAGTTTTTAGTTGTATGTGTGTTTATTGAATGTGGTTAATTTTTTATTAATTAAAGTGAGAATACAGAAGTCAAAGACATGTGTGTGTAATTGCTAGTTAATTAAATTGATTTAAACAAATGGTAGCTTGGGGTGTCTAACATTTTGATCTACAGTGTTTTTACCGGTATATGACTTGTAGGCCGGAGTAATTTCTTTATATGATGTTTATAGACAAACAAGGAGAAACGAAGGAAGGTTGCCTTGTTTCTATCTTACATTGGAAGTGGATACAATGGCATGCAGAAGAATCCAGGAGTGAGGAGTATTGAGGAGGATTTGATTGTTGCTCTGTCAAAAGCAGGAACTATAACAGATGAATGTAGAGAAAAGTTGGACAAAGTGAGTTGATTGTACAGTGATTCGATCTCTAGTGGAGTGGATCAGATTGTCAGAGAGAGACAGAGTCTTGTTTAGTGTTTTTTATTATGGTTTATCCATATCCGTACACTATTTGTTGTGTAATGTGGTCTAATCAGATTGAACAGCTTTAGTACTGTTTTGTACTATTGATCTCAATCGATGATTAAAATGAAATTTATTTAAATAGTATAATCGTATGTACAGTTATGGGGCACATTGGTTGTGTAACTGTAGAGGACAACAGTGATTAGCATTTATGGACTTTAATGAGTATTAAGGCGCTGACTATCGATACATGATACTGGATCATTAGGTTAACCTAGGGTTACACATGTACAGAAAAAGATCCTTAAAATTGTCTGTCACTTCAGGTCAGAAAACTTAATGGGTCACGGTGTGTGTACAGGAACATTCTTTAAGCACAGCGTTCTGTTTTGAGATAATTTAGAGTGTGGCATGTACTAGCTTTCAGAAAGGCTTATTGCACGTGTAATATTCATGTTGAGGATATAGGGTACTTCTGTTAGTGGGTGTTAGTCTGTTTTCGTCTGTTGGTCTTCTATATGTTTGTTAATCTGGATGTTCAGTTGTCTACCAGTTTGGTAGTCTATTGATGTTTGGCCAATGATTTATTTGTTTATCTGTAGTGTTTATGCATTATGTTTGTCTTTTTTGTTTTTATTGATTACTGTCTTGTTTTGTGGTTAGATGAACTTTCAACGATGTGCTCGTACTGACAAGGGTGTATCTGCGGCTGTCAATGTTGTTTCATTGAAGATAAGGCACAATGCTTTATGTAAACTGAGTAAATTTGTAAGAAGGGAAATTAGAAGCAAACCAGTTAAGTTTATTAATGGTCTAAATGGTGACTGACTAAAGTTAAGGCAAGAGGGTGAGTGGGTGAGTACTGACTGTAGATTGACAAACATACTGGTGATTGGGCAGGTTAGTGGGCAGATAGACAAGCAGCTGGGCTCGATAACAGAATTGATGAAATCCTAGGGTTATGACTGGTATGAAGTTTGATTAATGAATATTGCATGCTTTTCTTCAGTGTTACAACAACAGTTTCTGTGGTGTTTGGAATATATGTGTCTATTGTATTAGTCAAGAAGGCAGTACTGTGTGTGTCTAATTGTTGTTTTCTTTCTTTACATGTTAGTGAAGGAAAATGCCCTTGATCTCATCAATTCACAGCTTCCTGCTCAAATCAGAGTTATGGGTAGATGCTGCACATTTTAGCACATGTCATGAGCAATATGTTATGCTTCTCACTGCAACAGGGCTTATCCAAACAACAAAGAAGTTTGACTGCAAACATTGGTGCAGCAGCAGATCATATGAATATCTTTCCCCTACATTTGCATTTGCTCCATCTTATGAGGTACAATCAGCTGATTTCAGCTTGTCAAAGGGAACATACTAATGAATTGTGTAATTGTTTTGGAGTTGTTGAACATGTTTATGCAAGTTATTAGAATTCTCTAATTATATTGAATTAAACTTGTACCAAGTAGGAACATTAAATAGTTATTATCAATTGTTAAGTTATGAGAAGTTTGACATTGTGGTCATTATTGTTTACAGCTATAGTGTTTGTATGCAGTGGCATATTGTATGGTTATACGATTGAATTTACGGTCACATAAGAAGATGAATGTTGAATGATTCCACAAATTGTGTTGTAATTTTACAGTTGAAGTAATGTAATCAGGGGCATGCAATAAATAATAATGTTACGCAGAGCACAAATGTGCTTTACAAATAGACATGCTCATACAGTCGTACTATTTGCTGTGATATGAAATAGGAATTGTGGTATGTGGTAATTTGATGTTTGATTTAGAAAACAAGAAGAGATTTTCGAATATCTGGTATGGTGTGTGTGTGTGTGTGTGTGTGTGTGTGTGTGTGTGTGTGTGTGTGTGTGTGTGACTGTGGTTATTGTGCTTATGTTATTCTTATTTGCTTGTTTGCATTTGTTTGTCCACTTGTAACACATGTGTCCAATACATGCAATTTTGGAGATACAAGCTGAGATAAGCTGCTGCATGATCAACAGTTTAATAGTAGACAAACGTTGCACCTGTAACATGCACACTGTGTGAACTTTCATGCTGGGAGCGACATTATCTGTTGGCTGCTAGATTTATATTTTTCTATTGTTAGATGAGATTTTGTCTCGTGTTCGATATTTATTATACAAGTACAATGGAACACACAGATTTCATAACTTTACAGCTCGAATGTAAGCTTACTGTAGATTTATCAGAACTTTTTCGTTTGTTTTTCATGGGTGAGCTATGTGTTATGATTTACAGTCGGCCATCTGATCCATCAGCTCAACGATACATCAAGGAGTTTAACGTATGATTTGTCGTTTGCTTGGTACTATAATTATTTTTAATTAATAATTGTGTGGTCAAATACTTGAGGCCAGTAGGCATGTAGAGAAACAGGCGAGAGGAATGCTTTGTACTGATAGGCAAACTGATTGATATTGTTTGATGAGATAGTCATTGCAGCACAGTTTGTCTGTAGTGTGGGCAGCCATTTGAACGTCAGGGCATGGAGTTTGTCGTGTTGCGGGTGAATGGCCAGAGTTTCATGTTACATCAGATAAGAAAGATGATTGGTAAGGAGAGACATGTAACTGGTACAGTACATGAATGTATAATTAAGTCATTATGTGATATATAAAGGTCTGGTTATGACCATCGCTCAAGGTCATTCAGAAGAAGACATCATACAAAGAGCGTGGGGTGGTGACAGGGTTAGTACGTTATGCTTGAGGACACCTACCAGAGCGCATGGTGGGATGAGTTGCTGTCTCTTTGCTTTGTAGTCTGTGCTTGTTGTCTGCTCTGGGTTTTTTCTAGCTGTGTATCTCCTTGCCTTCATTTTCTCTTTTAATATCTTCATATATTAAAGTTTGTCTGCTTGTTTTTTTGTTGGCCTTTTGGTCTCTGTGTGTTTTTGTTTGCTTATGGCTGACTGGCTGCCTGCCCGCCTGTCAGTCTGCCTGTTTGTTTGTCTGTCTGTCAAATCTGATTTTTGTCTGTCTGTCTGTTTGTCTGTCTGTCTGTCCAATACATATGAAATATTTCAAACATGATCACTACTTCAGACTAAATGAAATAGCTAGCGACAAACTGTTAATATGAATGCAATATACGGTATTACCCTGCCTAGAAGGGCAGGGGCTCATATTAGAACATTTGCTACTATGTGCCTTTTTACAGTGTCATTAGGGAATAGGGTAGAAGCCATGTAATTCCCGGAGGATCACAGACAAAGGAAAACGTGACTGATAGTTACAGTTCTGATGAAAGTTTGCAGCATTTGTAACTGATACACAGAGCAGTTGTCACTGAAAATATTTGTGAAGGAAGTAACCAAATCAGAATTAAAATATTGCTATCAGTGATGTCTTCTTACATCTGCAATCCTTCAGGGAATTTCATGGCTTCTACCCTATTCGCTAACCACACTGTACAAAGGTGCATAGTACCAAATGTCCTAATAAGTGTCCCTGCCCTTCTAGGCGGGGTAATACGGTATATACCTATCAATCTAATGTACATAAAACTGAGTCGCACAAATAATGTTCATAAGTCTATTGGGATTGATTTGTTTTATGGAAATGAGGTTGACTATCTAATAATCAGACCTTGTTGCTTTATTTAGGTTGATGTACCCAGAGCTCCAGCATTAGGTCTGTTGCTGGACAGGGTATGTACTGATAATATCTCTGTTTGTCCTTCCTTTCATCCATCCGCCTATTTGTCTACCTCCCTGTTTGCATTTGCAAATCTGTGTTTGTTAAAGTTTGTGGCATTAGTTGTATTTGCTTGTTCTGTTGTCTTGTTTAGCCGTATTTTGATGCTTACAACAAGAAGTATGGAACAGATGGTTGTCATGAGTGTGTCAATGTGTCAAGATTTGAAGTCTGATGCACCTTCTTTTTGTATCCTGAATCTTGTCAAGTTCATTTGTCTGTAGAGCAACATTGAAGAATTCAAGCAGAAGATTTACGACAGAATTATTGAAACAGAATTAAAGGAGAACTCGTATCCTAGGGTTTCTCTACTACTGTCTCAATGTCCAAATATTATTAGTAGAATTATTTAATGTATTGTAGATTTACTATGTTGAATTGTCATAATGAGTGTCCTACCTTGACTGGTCTTTGCAGTATGATGCATTGGTTAATGACTCTAAGCCGACACGACTTCTCTGGTGATAGAAATGAGACTGCAAGGGAAACCAAGAGAAAGATGCAAGGTAGTGAGATGGTAAAAGAACAGAATGATCATGAAGTGATGGCCAGTAACAGTAAGAAGTCTGCAACAGGTAGAGACACGGGTAGTAATAGTGTCAGTGTAGGAGATGGAATGCCTCTGGCTTGTAATATTGAACAATAGAAATGTCAGAAAGATATTGTGTAATAATTGAATGTCTTTTTGAGTAACTTGCCTTCTACACTTTATGCTATGATTAGCAGACATCTTCCTTGTATTATGGCCCCTGACCCGTATATGGCATGTGGGTGTGGGCATCAAGCGATGCAAGTCAGACGTTTGGGATGGTCTCATGATGGCATTTACACATACAATCCTTGCCATCATTATCTAAATTATCTAGTAATCAGATTAAACGTAATGTTATAATGGAATGTTGGACAATAAGAGTTACAGTGGTGGCGGAGCTGGGGACCTGGCAGAGGGGGCAATTCCCCCCAACTTGACAATCAACAACTGTGAAGAAAGGAAGAAAATATTTGAATTTTCGTACTCCAGTACAACAGTGTTCAGACCTATAAATGTGTATAAGTACGTTCTGTTGCCTAAGAGGAGTGTGCTTCCTGACAGGAAATGCCTACTGAAAGCACATAGTTCATGTACTCAGATGTCCTTTCATACCTGCCCCCAACTTGCGCATCACTCCGCCACCCTGAGTTACCCGTACTTGCATGGTCTCACAGTGTCAGTAGGCATGTGTTGGAGCATGTTGATTAAGTTAATTAGAGCCAGAGCTAAATGAAATGGACTTTGAAGTATTGCAATCTTGTGTACAATTTGGCCAGAGGAATAATTATTGATCATTGTGCTCTATTGAAATTTTGGTTTGTTACATTGCATTCATTGTCTACTGTGTCATGTTTGAATTGACTGAAATAGTGAGATTCTAGTAGCATCCATCTAGACTCTGTTTTGTCTGTGACTGGTTTTTACAAACATACCTAAAAATTAATGCATTCATCACGAATCTGAGCCTTGATGCCTTAATTGTCTAGGTCCATAAAAACCAATCATACACACACACACACACACACACACACACACACACACACACACACACACACACACACACACACACACACTCAAACTGCGGGTGAAGTCATTATTTATGGTATAGAATAATTATTGAATGCATTAATTTTTAGCTAGGAAAGATTGTAGGTTCATGTTACTTATGTGTGATCACTTGTTATTTTGTCTGCTGGTCCTGCCGTCTGCTCCTCGATTTAGTCACGTGCACAAGTGTCACTTGTGTATCCTAAAATAACGTCACGTGACCGCAATAACAAGTGGCAAGGGGCGGATGCTCTGCTAGCAGCATCTATATTTGTTTAGGGCGTTGTACTTAGATCGGCTTCCATCTCCGAAGCTTTCTAAAAGAACAAGACTTTTTCTACGGCTGAAGTGTCCGTCAGCATGACTCAACAAATTAACCCTGACTGGATTCATATTCAAACCAAGACGTTCACGAACTGGTTCAACGACCGTTTACGTGGAAATTTACGGTTGGACGCTACCACAACGGGGAAAATTACTGACTTGAGTACAGACCTGCAGGATGGCTTACTGCTCATTCAATTGTGCAATGTCCTTGCAAGACCGAAGAAGATCACAAGATACAACAAAAGACCGATCTTAAAACCGCAGAAAATGGAAAATATCACAACAGCGCTGAAGTTCCTGGTAGACGACGGAACCAAGTTCGTCAATATCGGTGCGTTTCGCATTGAGCCTAGGCTCTTGGCTCGTTTTGCTAGGTCGGCGTGGTTCTATAGTATGCATGTTTTCTTGCAGGCACGCAAGACATCTTCTACGGCAATTTGAAGCTTATTCTCGGTCTTATCAGGAGTCTCATCGACAAGTATCAGGTGCGCTTAAAAAATCGCAAACTTTCCCCTAAGAAAGTGATGTTAGGCTGGGTGAACGCTCTAATGCCCGAAATGGGCGTTGCCAACTTCACTACCCACTGGAATTCTGGGATCGCTCTGTCAGCTCTTATTGAACACATTGAACCAGGCCTCTGTCCAAATTACGCGTCCCTGAATCCCAACGAAAGTGAGGAGAACTGCGAGAAAGCTATGACTTTAGCGGAGAAACATTTCAATATCCCCAAGGTTTTGGATTCGACTGATCTTGCGAATCCAATGGTTGACGATGTCAGCGTGATGACATACGTTTCCTATTTCTGCGAGCCATATTCTAACCGTTTGCTCGCTTGGGTTCAGAGGAAAATACCGCAATACAAAGTCAGTAATTTCACAACAGATTGGAACAACGGAATTGCACTGTCGGCGCTGGTAGACGCCGTACGACCAGGTCTGATCTCTAACCACGCAGATTTACCGAAAGCAAAGTCGTTGCAGAACGCCGAACAGGCGATGAAAATAGCAGAAGAAAGGCTGGGAGTTCGCTGTCTGTTGACTGCTAGAGAAATGACAGATCCTGAAGTTGATCAGCTGGTCGTTATGTCTTACATCACGCAGTTCCAGACAGCTACATTGCAAGCGATCGCTAGCCAATGCCGTGCTACTAACATTCCAGACACAGTACCTATCGGTACAACCATAGACTTCGATGTCGATGCAACACAGTCAGGAGAAGGGCTGGTAGACGTTGTAGTCAAGAAACCGAACGGAGATCCGTGTAAAGTCAACGTTTGCACTTCGTCTGCCAGTGTCTACGACGTGACATTTACACCAATCGAAGTAGGACAGTTTGAGGTGACTGTCAGTTTGAACAATGAACCAATCACAGGAATGCCTCGTAAGGTCTCTGTCTATGACTCCACCAAATGCGCGTTTCTTAAGCCCTTACCCAAGTCTATTGCAGTCGATGAACCTTTCGCATTCTCGGTAGACACGTCACGTGCTGGTGAGGGTACGCTTGACGTCAACGTGATGGTAAAAGAGACGGGACTTGCGTTGCCAGTCGACAGAACTCATAATGAAGATGCAGTCACTGTTTTCTCTATTACACCTTTTGCTGTTGGTCGCTTGGTGTTCGACGTGAAGTTTGCTACCACCAAGATACCAGGCAGCCCTTTTTCTGTCGCTGTTTGTGACCGCTCCAAAGTAGCAATATTGGGTACTTCCCTACTTTCTGGTAAAGCCAAAGCCGGCCAACCTGTAGACTTTACCATACAGACAAAAGACGCAGGAAACACTCCAATCGAAGTAGAAGCAAAAGGACCAACCGCTGCATATGCAGTCACCGTGTCAAAGAATCCCGAAGACGCAACGACATACACAGCGAGTTTCGTACCTTGGCAAATCGGTAGTCACACAGTGAAAGTTTTGTTTGGCCGTGAATTAGTAGGAGACAGTCCTTACACAGTCGATGTCTACGACCTTTCCAAAGTAGCTGTTTACGGTCCAAGATTTCTGTCAGGCCAAGGTAAGCTGAACGAACCCGTCGATTTCACTGTTCACACGAAGGATGCAGGAGCAGTGGAACCAAACATAGAAGTGAGAGGACCTTCTGCAATGTGTGAGGTTGATATGTCACGGAAAGAAGATGACTTCACAGTATTTGCTGTTCGGTTTGTTCCATGGCAAGTGGGCAGTCACCAAGTTGATGTCTGTACGTTGGGAGAGTCTGTGAGTGGCAGCCCGTTTGCATTCAGTGTGACAGACACGCAATGTCTTGTGACTGGTATGCCGTCTAAAGCAACAATTGGAGTACCACTTTCATTTGAGATAGACGTCAGTGGATGTGGAGACGCCAAGGTACGAGCGACCATTGAGGGAAGCAGCGGTACCGTCTCTGCTATTGATCTTACCGAACGCCAAGGGAGCGAAGGAGTGTACGATGCAACGTTGGTGCCGACAGAAGTGGGTTCAGCCTCCATCCAAGTGACTCTAAATAAGGAACCCGTGGAGACCGGACCGTGGACGATTGAAATTATTAACCCCAGTTCATGTGTCTTTACAGAGAGACCGTTGGATGAAATCCAAAAAGGTCTGCCTGCCAGGCTGACAGTTGATATCACAAAAGCCGGGCCTGGATCTCTTGAAGTGCGTGTGATATCAGTATTGTTGCAGACAGATCATCTTGTCGAAGTACACGAAGAGGAGAGTGGCAAGGTCACGGCAACGTTTACGCCAACCGATGTCGGTCAGTTGCGTGTCGAAGCAAAATGGGAAGGACAAGACATTCCTTCTAGTCCATTTTGTGTTTCAGTCTGCGATGCTACCCAGGTGAGTGCCTACGGTCCCGGACTGGCTACTGGGAAAGGCACAATAGGAGAGCCTGTACAGTTTAGTATTCAAACCAATGAAGCAGGTACAGGCAAACTGAAAGTAACTGCTCGAGGTCCCACTGCGTTGTACGCTGTGACTGTGACCAAACAGGATGGTCTGCATACAGCAAATTTTGTTCCTTGGGAGGCAGGTGAACACATTATTGCAGTGACCTTTGCAGGTACCGAAGTTCCAAACAGTCCGTACAAACTGGACATCAAACAAAAGGCAATCGACGATTCTACAATTGAAGCATCGGGCACAGCCATCAAGACTGCATTTACCGGTGAAGAAGCTGTGTTCTATATGCAAGCGCAGGAGGAAGGGCTGATTGAGCAAGGAGTGTTTGAGTGTGTCGCGCAGGGCGTTAGATACAATGCAGACGTTGAGCTGAAAGACCTGGGAGGTGGGGCGTACAGTGGTTCCTACACTCCTCCTGTTGCGGGAGCTTATCTTCTCATTGTCAAGTGCATGAACAAAAATATACCTAACAGTCCATTCAAAGTCACAGTCGTTGACCGACCTGATCCATCAAAGTGTATAGTTGAAGGAGCCATTCTCACGACTGGTGCAGCGGTGATTGCAAACAAACCCGTCAACTTCCGCGTTCACACGAAAAATGCAGGACATAGTAAACTGAGCGTGACGGTTGTAAGTGAAACTGGTACCTCAGTGAAAGTCTTCAAGGCTGAAGACGGCGGCGAGACGTATAGTTATCGATTCGAACCCGATCATCCAGGACGGTACACAGTGAACGTCCGTTGGGGAGATCAGGATGTTCCAGGTTCTCCATTCAAAATGAAGATCTGGCCACCACCTGACGCAAGTAAGGTACGAGTTTCGGGGCCAGGGCTGGCTTCTTGCAATGTTGGCGATCTCGGAGAGTTTTTTATCGATACAAACAACGCAGGACTAGGCACTCTCCTTGTGCGAGTTCATGGTATTAAGGACGCGTTCAAAATACAACTGGAAACGCCGGACAAGAAGAACTTGAGGTCAGTACGAGCCTGGTATTCGCCGACGCAACCAGGACACTACGTGACTGTTATAAAATGGGAAGGCGTCGAAATTCCAGGCAGTCCGTTTGAAGTCAGGATTGTGGATGTCAGTACATGGGGTACAAGGCAAGAGCCGGAGATTCTGTCTGTTTTGTCGGATTCAACAGTCAATGAAGACAGCCAAATGGACGTCGTCTTGTCATCAAGTGACAGACGCAGAGTGACTCCTCAGCATTTCCGGCCTCCCAGGGAAGCTCGAGCACCTCAGGCCAGACCAAGAGAAGAACGATCAGGAAGAACGGGAAGATTTAGTATTGACGTGACGGCAATGCAAAACAGCGGAGCCAAGATGAAGATGACGAGGAAAACAAGTGAACCAGGGGTACGAATGGTTAGCGGGGATTCCTTCAACGGAGAACACCCAACGCCCTACGTAACGTCTAGAGCATTAACACTAGATGATATCGAACCGGCTACTTCAATGGGTAGCAATCAAGTAAAAAAGACGAAGCCACGCAAGAAGGAAAAGAAAATGAAAGATAAGACGAGACGCAACGCTTCAGAGCCATTGGACGTCAGTGAGTTGAGAGGATACGGCATGCAGCCACCTCAGTGGACTGTAGCTAGGCCAGGAGCTGAGTTCCAAGGAGCTCCATTCAGCCGGCAGCTGTACACACCAGGGTTAGTAAGTCCCACAGGATATCAAATGGAAAATGACGGCAACAAAAAGAAGAAGGGAAGAAAGAAGACCAAAGTATGACTGATTCAACATGGATATGTGATTGGTGTGAAACTTACTACTTAGACGACAGGTGACACTGCAATAGTATAGTCACTTGATATTCAATAATTATCACTATGACGACGTTTCACAAGTATCCTAGCAGTGACAGTACATGTAATGACGTATTACAACTGTTTTTAACAATGTATTGTTTTTCTATAGAACTTCAATACAGCTGTCAAATATCTTTGCTTCTCTATGCTAACTATGTATACACAACAAAAATATTAAATCTCGCCTTCTATCAATACATGACTCATGTCATCGAGAAACAGACATCTGATGTAGCACGCATCTGATTATATTGACACAGTCAGTACTTGGAGATCCTTCTATCAGTTGTTAATGGTCACGTTACTTTTGCAGGATCCTTTATAGAATGTTTTCAAGCCAAAATAACTGCATATAGAATTCAGTCCTAGAGTGCATGTCATTATGTGTAACAATTGTTCAGGTGACGTCCAACATAACTTTTTGGACACACAACTAGCTTGCAGTTTTATCATACATCACTCACTTTAGAGTCTTACATCAGCGCAAACTATTGCATCAAACGAATATACAAGAAATACTGCACTACAGCTCATTAGCAATGAACTTTCCACTGCCTCTCCATGCATAACCACTAACTACATTAATTAATTGAAAACTAGTGTTTTCATGCTTGCTGTTAATGTTTATGCATGGAGAGGCAGTAGGATCTACAATCACGTCACTAACTGCCAATAATTATTGTGCTAATGTTCATTGTCTAGATGCCAACTCTGAGAGGCGGTGACACCAAAATAACACCGTCCCCACGTACAAACAGCATCTGAACATTACGCTTGCTTGTCTAAAAACAAAAGTCAAGCAACATATTTACTACAATACACAACAGTTACTGTTTAATGTATGTTTGTTCATCTAGATATTACTTTCAACGTTTTCAATATATCTGTTTTACTTACTTTGTAAATTTCTTCGTATGTTTCATCGTCCACTTCTACTGTAGTGATTGTTTCTTCCACATCTCCCAGAACCATGTTCAAGTGTTGATCATACGCCTAATTCACAGAGTCTAGTCTGCTAGAGCTAGAGTGCAAGCAGGTTTCTGTAACTAACGTGCAAGCGACCACGTAGCTCTCTGTCATTCTTCATTTTGACATATATCCTTTCATCCAAGCTAAGACGAATAAGATCGAGAGGCTCTTCAACAGCACCAGACGACGTATCATCCGCCATTTTCTTAGATCCCGGATAAGAACTTCCCACTGGTACAGTCTGTACTGTACAGTCTGATGTACAGAAATGGTAACGTATATTATAGTAAGGTGAATAACGTAAAGTTCTGTTGAGATGTATTATATTTCAGTCATCTGATGAGCGAAGACTTCTTATCAAAGGAGGAACTTGCGTTAATGTCGACCATAAGTTCGAGGCTGATGTTTATTGTCAAAACGGACTTATCAGGTGAGCTTAATTAACGTATCGTAATAAATCCTTCTAGCTAAGTTTCAACGACGTTTAGACATTGTCGTTTCACACTCCTAGTCTGGCGTAGCCAGACCCTACCCCCCATCATGTACATCATGCATGCGTGTACAGTATAGTAACATGATCATACTTCCGGCGGGAAAGGCGCCGGAAGTATGATGGCGGGTAGGGTCTGCCCGCACGTACTAGAATACAATTTACGTGTCCTTGGTCTCAAATTCGGAAATCTGGTCTCAAGCCAGGAGTTCTCATCGACAGTAGAATGCGGAAGTGACGTCATTTTTATCACTACATACAGTTTACTTGCATTTTTTTATTTACCACAAGATGTGTATGTTAGCTCTAGTTAGCCTCGGCCTGCCAGACTCGTGTAGCGCCAATTCAAAATCGTTCTCCCCGAATCTGGGATGGTACCACCTCTTCTCAATATATTGCGGTTAGTCCTAGGACCAGCATTAGTGTTCAATTTCATAAATGCATACCTTCCAATTACGGCTGTAAGCAACGAAGACATCTCATGCATGGCGTGGTAGTGATCGATCTGCTGTCTACCAAAGAGTACTGTACACAATTGACGACTTGTAGTGCACTCTTCACGCAAAATCACGTCCCTACACGTTGTGGTTTGTATTCTGCACCTGTCAACGGTTAGTAATGACACTTTCTAGTAGCAGAGCCGTTTGTTCTAGTTTACAAACCGATTCTTCGACATTTAGACTAGCCAGCTGCTTGCTCAACGACTTCACGTCTAAAGTCTTGCTGTGAATTCACGACGAAGTTTTGTCGCGATTTCACGGCAAGGCACATCAAATCCACGACAAGTCACAGTGGATGCAAGCATTGTGAATTTTCATCGCGAATTCGCAGCTACACAGTATGCACGGCGACTAGACAGCGACTCGTAGCGGATTCGTGGCAATCATCGCATCCGCGGCTCTATTAGTAAAAGAAATTGTTTCATAGCATCCCGTACACATTCCCTAATAACACGCAAATGATAAAACCGTAGCTACAGTAAACACAAAAGTACCCGTGCAGCGAGATACGACACAATGTTCTAGCATACATGTCTTTGTCGTTCTTGTATTACAGTCGTAATTGGAAAGGTATGCATTTATGAAACTGAACATTAATGCTGGTCCTAGGACCAACCGCAATATATTGAGAAGAGGCGGTACCATCCCAGACCCGTGGGGGACAATTTTGAATCGGCGCTACACAGGTCTAGAAGGCTGAGGCTAAGCTTTAGTGTTACTTGATTTGAATGAAACTGCCATCACGACTTGACTTGTATTGGTGTACGCTATGAAATGTCATCTGTAGAAGAAATATATTAATAAAAGTATGAAAAGTTCAAAACAATCTATGTTGTCACGTGACCGGCCAAACTATAGTGGGTGGCGCAAGTCAAGAGTTGCATGCCTAGGAAAGCCCTGCACTGTATAGCTACTTTGCAATCGTACGCTACTGTAGCGTCACTGTTCTTCACCGTCTGGTTATACAGCTAGTATACTCTAGATGGCTGTTTGCTTGTCTGCTAGTCTACCTCACCTGTATCAGACTTTTAATCTAAATTGTTTTCCCTGGGTAATATGAGTAAATAAACAAGCAAAGCAAACTATAACTGCATTGCCGTACATATAGCTAGCTAGCTTTTTTCACGCCCTGACATGGATTGAATTGACCAAAAATATACAAACAAACAAACAAACACACACACACTAAAATTTAATCAAAATATGTCAAACGTGACAAGTTACTATTTTGCAAAAGATCAACTTTATGTGCATTAAACATTTTGGACCAGAGAAGTTTGTGTGCACTCTGATATCCAGCTTTGCCTGTAGTTCAGCCCAACCTTCTAACTTGATTGTGTATAGTATGCAATCAAGTTTGCAGGGCCGTTAGCGTGAATGGAGCGTTACTCTATGGTCAGAGGGGTTTGTATGCAACCCAAAAACATTGCTGACTATTCACTTGCATGTTCTTAGATTAAATGTGCATGCATGTATTGATCCAGCAGCTCAGAAATGCTCTTGCTGTCTTACTGTTTGATGTCATATTGATATTGTCTTGAATGTACTGCAAATTAAAAGCTACGTCTTACAGAGAGATTGGAATTGATCTGAAAGTTCCAGAAGGAACAAGAGTGATTGATGCTAACGGCAAGTTTGTTATTCCAGGTGACACATCGATATTAAAGCTACACCTTGACGTATGCTAACTGTTTGAAGTAGACGTAGGCAGGATTTTTGTGAGGTTTTAGTTAATATCAATAATGGATGAGATTTATTATTACGTACAATAATTACGTAACGTTTTTATGGCAACATTGTTGTACTTTATTTGAGAGTACGCTAAGTAGGGGTGGCACCGATAGTTAATATTAATCTGATTTTCACTTTGGGATAGCCTAGCTCTGAAATACTTGCATAAAATGCCACAATTTTTATATACTCTTGCATGGCTATGCAGGGGCGTTATGTTTGATTATCCCTTTAGTGCTAGCACGTTCGGACAATGTTTTTTACCGTAAAATTTGCCACGCCTTTGTGATGTGGCAAACTTCACTCCTATCCAAGCAGCCACCTAGAAAGCAAACATGAGTGAAATAGGGATTTAATTGTGGGAGATTGGTTTGAGATGTAAAGTATGAGTACTTGTCTGCGAAAGTATCGACTCCTACTTCTTCAAGCACTAGCATAAAGTAGGCAGTCATCCCTACTTTGTTTTTATTTATTACATAAATATTTTGTAATCTTTATAATAATATTTCTTTACTATGTATTTAGCTCATTTGTCAATGGTGTAGAGCACTAGTAGTGCACATGTTATTATGTGTGTGTTATTTACTTTCTGTAAGTACATTACATGCACCTTTGGGGGTTTCTGGGCAACCTGGAAACACTCTTGGTATGTCCTTCCTGGTATATTAATGTTGAGTATGTAGTCATCAACATCATTAGTTAAGCATTTTCTTCAATAGCTAGGCACGTGCACTGCCACACAATTATGCACAAGGTAGTGACTGATTGGGTGAGCTGGATTGTACATTCATTTCATGCCTGTCCTTCTGTGTATTATTTGGAGCTAAAGGTAGAGGGCGACAAGAAGAACCAATTACTAATGAGTCAACAATTTTGTTGTATATGTACCAACTAACCAGTTGATTAGGAGCAGGGACGTGTAGCAAAAGTTAACTTACTAATACTTTGTTTTTTACTGGATCTGTACAGCTCAGGTAACAAGTGCATTTATATAGTTGTTGTTCTTATGCTGATGTAGGTGGTATCGATCCTCACACACACTTCCAGCTGCCATTCATGGGAACTGTTGCTGTTGATGATTTCTATGCGGGAACACGAGCTGCTGTTGCAGGAGGAACAACGATGATCAGTAAGCAATTTGATCAATAGAACTGGATGGGGTGTATTGGGCGAGTGGGACACATACCCCTTTTTGGCTCTAACCATTCCCACTTGTTAATAATTAATGCACAATATTGGTCAGTGCAAAAATTGAAACAATGTGTTTTTGAGACATTAGTAACATTACTTGATGCATGACGACAGGTGATTATGTTAAGTTAATTAAGTCAGAAGGCAGTTGGTATGATGTAGAGCTATAATCTGTTGGGTGACAACTAAGGTATTAATTAAGGATATCAAGATGGCAATTAGGTTTTTTTCTAACGTTAGTTAGATATTTAATTAAAGCCACGCATACTCACCACTTTTCCTCTTCTATAGTAAATCCTTGGATCCATCATTGCAGTAAGACTGGCATATAAGGCAAGTAGTTAGGTTAGATGGAGGGTGTTTGGTGAGTCATAGAAAACCCAAAGTAAAACAGTGTATATGTCTGCATGGTTAGTGAGGGTCATTCACACTGATCCATAAATGAGATTCATGTGTTGCAGTTGACTTTGTGATTCCGGGAAAAGGCACATCTCTTCTGGATGCTTACGAAAGGTGGAGAGGATGGGCAGATGAAAAAGGTGATATTTTAGTAAAGGAAAGAGAATGAGTGGCAAACGTTGAAGGATATTGTATGATGATATTGATCTAATGGTGTAGTGAGAAGAGACGCATGTTGCTTTGTTATTTTGTTTGTGTGGTTGTTTAGTTTGTGTATTGCTTAGTTTGTGTATTGCTTAGTTTGTTTATTGTTTGTTTGTTTATTTGTTTATCTGTCTATTGTTTATCTGTCTATTTGTTTATCTGTTTGTTTATCTGTTTGTTTGTTTGTTTGTTTATCTGTATTTAAGAAAGTGAAACATTTCTATCTCAGTGTGTTGTGACTACTCGTTTCATGTGGCTGTTACGTGGTGGGGAGACCAGGTAGCTAGAGAGATGGAAATTCTTACAAAGGAGAAAGGCAAGTTTATCTGTACTGGAATGCCTGTTGAGTAGTGCTAGCCGTATAGAGTTGTTAATGGTTGCTCTTACATGGTGTCAGGAGTTAATTCTTTCAAGATGTTTATGGCGTACAAAGATGTGTACATGGTCAATGATGAAGAGGCAAGTGATTGAGATAACTGTCGAATGTTAAGTTGTTGGTTGCTATTTAATGGTATGCACATGTGGGTATGGGTGCGCAAGCACAATTGTTTTTTAACATTATGTTTACAATATGTGAATGGTTTCTGTTTCTGTGTAGATGTATCATGCATTTGAATGCTGCAAACGACTTGGAGCTTTAGCACAAGTTCATGCTGAGAATGGTGACCTTATTGTAGAGGTACACGTACACATACTGATACATGGTTGGTGGCATTGGTCATAGATACTCACTTTGATTTATTATGATATTATGAATATAATGTTACTGAGGTAAACTGTATGGATGGTTTTGTTTCAGGGTGCTAAGAAGATGTTGGAGCTAGGCATTACTGGCCCAGAGGGTCATGAAATGTGCAGACCTGAAGAGGTTAGTGTGTTGCGATTGATTATATGTTATATTGGATACCAGACTGTGAATTGTAAATATGTTGGCTGCAGGTAGAAGGAGAAGCCACACACAGAGCCATTGTGATTGCAAACCAGGTGATGTCATGTCAGTTTGTAATAGTATATGCTGTAGAGCCACGGTAATCCGAACAGCCCACGCCAACTCCTGTTTCGATTTGTGAAGTTTGAGTTACAAAAACACGTTGCCTTGAAGGTCCAGACTTTACCTCGGACATCCAGACCACTGGTGCACTCACGTGTGTCTCCATATGGTAAACGACACTGCTACAACAACTACACACTTCTAATACTGTGACAGTCAGGATTTAAAATAGTTAGATACACACATTTGTTAAAGACTAGATAACTGCTTCCATGTGACAGTAACCTGGATCAGGCTGTCTTGGAATTCCTGTTATGGTCTGGCTACACAAGGCACTAAAGGTACTTTGATTTAGCGAGGATTTGGATTAGCGAGTGTTTCTACTGTACGTATATAATGTTTTACAATGCTGGTTGGTGGTGGAAAGCAGTTGTTGTAAATGTGTGGAAGATGCTGTTATATATTTATATAACAGAGAAGAGTGTTCTAGCAATACAGACATAATTAGTTGCTATGGGTAATCATTTGTCCATTCATGATTGTAAACTCTTTGCTGTAAATCAATAAATGTTTGTAACTACAAATGTTAGCGGCCTACTGGAAACTCAATCTACTTTGTAAGAAATAATTGTAAATGTTTGTCAACTTTCCTCAATTGGTCAGGCATGCATGTGGGTGACAACAAGGGTCCATCTGATTATATATCCAAATAGGTGCCTGCTGACATAGCTTAATACCTACTTTGTTCTCAGTATGTCTCAGATTTCTTAGCTTGCAAAGCCAATTCGTCAACAGGGCAGTATAGTGTACCCTGAGCTGAGAAAGCCATTGCTGCCCAACCCAAACAATTAAGACAATCATTCAGACAACGTTATATGTGCATCCACATGGATATTTCAATTTTGGGTTACAAATGTGCATGGATATTTGGGCTACAAAAGTCAGTTAGTTAGTTGGCAATTTAAGTTAGTAAAATCCTTGCAATTTACAAAATTTAGGAAATTAAATAGTTTACAAAAATTTATTGATGTACAGTATCTTGTTCATATGCTGTTATGGAAAGGAGCACATCTTGGCTCAAAACACGTTTGTAGCTTAATTCATTACTGCAAACTGTGTAGCTTACCAGAAAATCAGACTTTATAGAGGGAGCTAGCTAGATCAGATCTCAAACCTAATGCTTCTGCTTGACTTTTATGATTTGCCATAGCTTCATATTCATGCCTTTCTTAGTTCTCTCGTGATTGTGATTTTGCATGTGTTGGACCAAGTGTCTTCTTTTCTGCTAAACTACTACATCTCAGTACTATCCAGCTGCCAACTCATCTGCAAATCATAATATTGTATGCGTATAGGTTATGTAATATGATTTTTAGGTGAACTGTCCTCTCTACGTTGTTCATGTGATGTCGCGTAGTGCTTCTGATGCCATTCGAAAAGGCAGACAACGAGGTGAGGTGATCAGTGTAACAGGCATGTGTGTTGTCTGTTGTGTGATTGCTTGTATGGCAGGATGTGTGGTGTTTGGAGAGGCTATAGCTGCTGGACTGGGAACAGATGGAACAAATTACTGGCACAAATGCTGGAGGCATGCGGCTGGTTAGATTAAATCGTTTACACCTGTAAAAGTCAATTTGTAAATAGTTGTTATGTTTTATCCTATTAGCAGGTCTAGGAATTCTTACCTACTTTATTAATTTTTAATACATTTTGCAACACTGTTACTATTATGATCCGGTTTTGTGCGTTGCTGTGATAATAGTATTTACTCTCTTCTCTGACTTTACTTACATTTTTTGTCGTTTCATTGGTGACTTTTTGTTTATGTCATTTTGATTGTTTGTGGCTTATTTTATAATGTAAATGTATCGTGTATGCAAGAGGCTTATAAGCTTTGCTTCAACTCGTTTATTTTGGATCTAATTGTAAGAATAATGTTCTTAATGTTTGTTGTATTGTACTGGTGCTTTTGGAGTTGACTTTGTTATGTGTGTGATTGTCAGGCTATGTGATGGGACCTCCTTTACGACCTGATTCATCTACACCAGGATATTTGATGGATCTATTAGCCAAGTTAGTTTCTGTATTTGTTTGTAATAAGGTTTGCGTGTTCATTAGTTAACATGTGACATGTGTTGACTTTATAATGACGTAGTTGTCAGATTTTAGTTTAGGTCTGTTTCATTGTAATTTTTTCAGTTATGAGCCGTAAGGTACTGGACCTTGTAAAAGTTAGGAGACTAGGCGAATGTATTCAAAATGTATAGGAGTTAACTGACTTCTGGTCTGTGATTGTGTGTGTGTGTGTGTGTGTGTGTGTGTGTGTGTGTGTGTGTGCATGTGTGCATGTGTGCATGTGTGGATCAAAGTGTGGTGGACTGTGTGTGTCATGCTCACGAATGTGCCACGCCTTTCAGGCATTGGTTTGGTTTATCACAGAGTGGTATTTGCGATTGATCGTATTTGGCAACCAGAGACAATAGAGAAATTGAAAGAGTTTTTATCAGAACACTGTAATTTGCATGCAATTGCCATGATTTGTCGCAAATATATACAACAGAACGTACCAATCTGTGCAAGTCTTGTAGATGACTAAGCATTAGATGACTTGATCTCTTTGTAAATAACATGTTTACTGTGCTGTTATTGTTCAGTGATGACTTGCAAGTGACTGGAACTGACAACTGTACGTTTAACGGTGACCAGAAGGCATTGGGCAAAGACAATTTTACAAGAATACCAAACGGAGTGAATGGTGGGCTAGGATTAGATACTCAATTCTGCAATACATGGTCTAATTTGTTTTGTGTTGCTGTAGGAGTTGAAGATAGGTTGTCAGTTATTTGGGAGAAAGGAGTGGTATGCAGTGCGTATATGGCCTGCATGTATATTTAGACTTGCCACCAGGCCTCTCATGTACACTTCTGCATGTAGAGTCGTGTGGCACATTATGTGTTGGGTTGCTCTGTGCATGATTTGGCAGGCAGAGGTGTATACAAGAAGTGTGAGAAGGCCTGGAAACAATGCTACATGTAGTTTATATATACGATGTAGTTGAAATGAACATGCTGCTTTGTTTAATAGCATTCTGGGAAAATGGATCCATGTCGTTTTGTGGCCATTACCAGTACTACGGCTGCTAAGATATTCAATATCTATCCTCAAAAGGTGTGGCGTGTTCACTGCTATTGTAATTACTTCGTTGATTTGTTATTTTGGCTAATCTGTAGTTTACTTGTGTACATTTGTTTCTTTATTTGTTAGTTTCTTGCACTTTTAATAGTTTGTGTAAAACTTGTAGTCTATTTTATAGAACATGTAGTCTATTTTTATTTTGTTTTTGTATTGAACTTGCAATACACGCACATATGCATCCACGCATGCACGTGCGCATGCACACACACACACACACACACACACACACACACACACACACACACACACACACACACACACACACACATCACACACACACACACACACACACACACACACACACACACACACACACACACACACACACACACACACACACATACAATGGATATGCCCTTCGGAAAGTTTCAAAGATAGCACCCCCTGCCTATTTCTAGGTAGGGGCCCCGGCGCTACTCGGAGTTTTAGGCCGTGCTGACGAACCCCTTGATGCGTGGCCAGAGCATCCAAAGGACAGGGCACTGACTTTGACACAGCTGCAGGACTGGATCTCACCGCACGTCCACACGTACCCATATATGTCTGCCAAGCCAGAGGTCTAGTCCACCCCCAATCAAAGACTAGGAACTCATTTACACTGAGTCGAGAGAGGCAATTGTGTGTGAATTTCTTGCCCAAGGAAATTACGTCTGCATTCGTTCACGAACTTACGACCTCAACGTTCCGGATGCTCAAATGCAACTCTAACCAACTGAGTACAGACGCCACAGAACAAAGTATTCCTAAAGACTTGAGAGAGAACGAATAGCTCAATGTTGAACTACTTTTCGTCCAGTCAAAACACTGGCGCTTTGGTTGTTGGGAGTGAAGCAACGATTAGTTCCCTGCAGACGTCTTGACTGCAGAGATACCTCTCGTTGTTGTTGCTTGCAACTGCTAGGAGGTCGTGATTGGTAGGACAGAAGGAAATACGATTGATGGTCTGATGATATTGAGAGAGAGATCTCAGAGAGGAGTGAATGTGGTGATCGAGTGACTTTTTGTACTCATACACATGCACTGCTGTGAACGAGTAGTAAGCAAATTTTTCCCTCTGCCTAATAGAACAACAGACAGCCGGCTTATTGAGCTGGCAGCCGGCAGAGAGAAGCCAACCTGCACTGTCGACATGTCCAGTTGTTGTACATGAGAGAAAGACTCAAACACACATTGTCTATGTTGGTGTTGTAATTAGGACCTGAGGTACATAGATGTTTTACTGTCAATGCTTTGTGGTTATTGCTGCTTTACACAATGTGTCTTACATGTAGTTTTCTTCTCTATTTGAGGCAACTGTTCTATCATTGAGTGTTGTTTGATTGTGAACATCAGTACTCAATAGTTAAACAGTGTGATACCTTTAGCTCGTTGTGTCTATTTGTTCGCATCTTTCATCTGCTTGTCTGTTTGTTTGTTAATACACCTTGTTCATCTTAAGGTATGGCGTGTTTACTTGTAATGAGTCTATGTCACTTGTTTCAGGGTGTGATTGCTGTTGGTTCTGATGCTGATCTGGTAGTGTGGGATGGCGATGCCACAAGAACAATCTCTGCTACTACACATCACCATGTCAGTACACTAATGGTTTTGTTAATTGCTATTGTGTAGTTGCTTTCATTTCTTATTGTTTTATTTGCTTAGGCTGTGGACTTTAACATATTTGAAGGCATGATTTGTCATGGTGTTCCTCTTGTTACCATCAGTCAGGGAAGAGTTGTATATGATCATGGAAAGGTAGAAACAAATGAAATATGTTTTGATACTGTGATATCTATACTGTAAGTTAATCTTATTGTGCTGCACGTTGCTTTAATCAGCTGGCAACTTCTATGGTTATTGTAGTAAAAGGTTGAAATTCAAATTTTGCTTGTATTGACATGGTATACATTTGGCCATAAATGCATGTAGCTGTACAGTAGTAACTAGTATGACAATGTGTAATAGTCGGATGTAATTCATTGTGGTGTGGTATATGTTGACATTGGGATGTCAATCAGGAATGGTGTCAGTCGTGTCAGTTAGCAGTATATGATACAATAATAGTTGAAAATATTTTGGAAAGAGGGTTAGAGAGAGTTTGGTGTGCTCACATTTGCTTGTAGGGGTCTAAGGGCTGTACATATTCAACATTTGAGCAGTTTGATTATGGGGTGACCGTGAGGCTGAACTTTACACCAGAAAAAATGTTGATTTTTGGCTGTGATTCAATTGATTGGGTTTATAGATGGGACGGGATACGGTCCAGTATGATGTCATCTCCCCTCTCGAATAATTCTTCCTTATCTTCTATGCATGTTCTGCGGTTGAAACAATAATCACCCTAAAATCCTCCCTAGAGGGAAGTAAGTAGAACACAAGGCAAGCATGTGGATATCGATACCTACAAGGTTTAACGTGGTGCAGACTATGCTAAAGCTACCGGTGTTGTATAAGAGTAAGTAGCAGTACAATTAAACAATAATCCTCGTTCTCCAATAATTCCTCTTCTAATCATCATCCCCTTTTGGCAAACAATTACCCCCTCAGATAATTGAATGTAGTACGGAATTTGGATAACTGATGTCAACTTACAAACTTATTCATCGATTTGTCTGTGCCTTTGAGACTCCAGAAATTGCACAGATAGCATAGATGAGTTTGAGGTACCTTGCTTTTGTGTAGCTGTTCAGATACGTGACAGTCTACTGTAGTCACTGTTGCTTAACTTAGTTAGTGTACATGAATCAAAATTAAGTCACCGTTTTCTTTTAGCTAGACATTGTGAGAGGTTGCGGTCGTTACATTTCTCGTCCTGCCTTTTCAAGTCATGTTTTCGGTTGTGTTCAGCAGAGAGACAAGGTGACTGCTGATTTTCCAGTTTTCTTTAATTATGTGTTGCATTTTGTTCTTTCTTTAGATACCACGATATGAAAAAGTTGAACGTGAGCCTTACACTGGACCCATTGTGCAACTCCCAGCTTCCTAGTGACCATGTGTGAGAAGAATTAGTGTGTAGTGTGAACTCGGCCTTACACTAACTGATTGCATGTGGGATGGTACGTGTTGCTGTTTTGTGTGAATTCTCCAGAGTGATCGAATGTCATTTGTTCAACAGTATGTATTTTTTGGCTCAGCGTGCTTGTAGTACTCGATCAGTTCCAGTTGCTTCTCTTCATTCGAAATGGTTTGCTACTAGCCTAGTGTGTAGTTTTATCATAATAGACAACTTGCTTTTCTAAGTGATCATGAAGAATGCCATCAATTTTGTCAATATGTTGTTCATCAAGACTTACTGGTAGTGGGAACAAAAGCACGTGCTCAAACACGTGGAGTGCGCGTCATGTTTATACGGGAAATTTCGTCACGTGCAGGGACGTCATCGCCATGGGTGCTGATGGGTGTCGTGCAGCGTCCTTGTATCTCGGGGGGTTTCTTGTGTTCGCGATGATTATTACGAGTCCTATCGTTGGAGTATTTGTTGTTAAACCAGGTCTCCGAGGTGAGCATGAGTGCTACCTCTCATTGTTCGTGTTCATATTTTCATTTCTACTACATAGCGGAGAGATTTCGATCTGCTAACTGCACTAACGTGGGATATAATAGGATGGGAGACGAAAGTTGCTCATGTGGTGATGGTAAGTCTGTATCTTGTGTCGTTCTTGCGCGTTTTGTGCGTTGCCCGTAGCTACAAGCAATCATGCAACGTCAACATGTTCTTTTTTTACAGAATGTTCGTCGCAGTTTCCCTGCTTTAAAGTTTACGTCAGTCTCTCTCATTTCTTATGTGATGGAATAATAAAATCAAAATAAAGAATCAAATTAGAAATCAAATAATACAAAATATTAATTAATTAAATAAATTAATTATTAAGTAATGAAAATTTTGATTAAGTAATTAAATAATTATTTAATAATAAAAATTTTGATTAAGTAATTAATAATTAAATAATACTAAAATTAGTTAATTAATAAATAATTATTAAGTAATAAAATTTTGATTAAGTGATTAATATTAAATAATAAAAAATAGTTAATTAATTGATTAATTCTTAAATAATAAAAAAATTGACTAAGTAATTAAATAATTAAATAATAAAAAAATTAGTTAATTAATTAAATAATTATTAAGAAATGAAAATTTTGATTAAGTAATTAAATAATTAGTTAATTAATTAAATAATTATTAAGTAATAAAATTTTGATTAAGTAATTAATAATTAAATAATACTAAAAATTAGTTAATTAATAAATAATTATTAAGTAATAAAATTTTGATTAAGTGATTAATATTAAATAATAAAAAATAGTTAATTAATTGATTAATTCTTAAATAATAAAAAATTGACTAAGTAATTAAATAATTAAATAATAAAAAAATAGTAAATTAATTAAATAATTATTAAGTAATGAAAATTTTGATTAAGTAATTAAATAATTATTTAATAATAAAAATTTTGATTAAGTAATTAATAATAAAATAATAAAAATTAGTTAATTAATTAAATAATTATTAAGTAATAAAAATTTTGATTAAGTAATTAATAATTAAATAATACTAAAATTAGTTAATTAATAAATAATTATTAAGTAATAAAATTTTGATTAAGTGATTAATATTAAATAATAAAAAATAGTTAATTAATTGATTAATTCTTAAATAATAAAAAATTGACTAAGTAATTAAATAATTAAATAATAAAAAAATTAGTTAATTAATTAAATAATTATTAAGTAATGAAAATTTTGATTAAGTAATTAATAATTAAATAATAAAAAATGATTAATTAATTAATTATTAAATAGTAAAAATTTTGCTTAAGTAATTAATAGTAAAAGAATGGAAAGTAGGATTGGGTTTAAATAGTTGAAATTAAATAATAAAAATAATGTTAAGTTAAATTGTGATACCTTGTGTGTATGTCAGCGATGATATTATTAGGTGAACTACGAAGATCATCACAATCGTATATTTCGCAGGGGTGCAGTGGCATATGAAAACGAACAGACGCTTATTCATTACTCAGATGTTAGTATTAATGTTGCTTGTGTGACTTGTGTATTTGTATATTCAGTGTTTCCGCTGGAAATTTTTGATTAGTAGCCATTTGGCTAAAGAAGTTTGTTCGTTTGTAGCCAAGCACTTATTTGAGAACCAAGAAATAATTGCACAAACAATGCTGAGTGATTGGAAGATTCTGTTTTGCTATTTTGTATTTCCTAAGCAAACAATTTCTTCTTAATTTTCAGGGATTTAGTATTTGCAGTGAATACCAATAGACGTTTCTATAGTCTTGAGTTGTTGACGTCATTGTACATCTTAGTAATTTCCAATTTTCTTTTTATAGTTTAGTAACATGAAGTATTGTGTTGCAGGTCATTATATTATTGTTTGTATCACTTGTAGTGTACATTTGATTTGAACTCTTGTGACCATTCATACAGCTCAAATACTAACAAAATTGAGTCAAAGCTTCGCTCGGATGGGCAAGTATGTGTGGTTATTATAACTGCAAGTAACTTGAACAGACGTTATGTTATGCTACTAATTGTATAGCCTGGCAGAAGATACAAATGTTACTATGACCCTCATGACCATAACGATGTAATTATGGCAAGAAAGGTTTGTGTAGTATAATGGTGTTAATTAATTAAAAACAAGAGGGCAACTGCACTGTAGGAGGAGTTTGCATAGAATTCGTTAGGACTGCTCGTCTGCACTGTTTACATGATACGCCCTTAGAAATAGCAAATTGAATGTTAAGTCTTGGAAATGTAGCAATGCATTACCTGCCGTATTCTGCAAATAGTGCCTGGTCCTCTAATTGTGCCCCGTGCTCAAATAAAGGCCTATGGTGACTCTATAACGAAACAATCGTGCTTCATGCTTGATTAATGCCCCACTGGGGTAGTATGCAAACCTAGTTATACGCATGCGTGTCTATCAATGTATCAATGTGTACATTGAGTTGATCGCCCGGTCTTTCCAAGTGTGTGGCATAAATGGATCCAAGGAGGCATGATACCATTCACTGCTCTAAAGCAGATGGTCCTTGTCACGAAGGACGAGAATTACTCAGAATCAAAATGGCTGACATGAACACCTGGATAGAACAACTGAATGACGATCGATGAAGACTCAACGTATGCAACAGACCAGGAATACTCATGGGGCACTATTTACAAATATGGTAGTTTGCATGTCACTTTTTGAAAGATGGAGGAGTCGCAGTCATTTTGCTAACAATTGACTTTTGGAAACAATATTGTAATGACTGACTATCAAACATGTTTCCTCTGGTGATTGGCTGACATTTTACTTGTTAAGTTAGTTTATTTGTGAACAAAATTAGTCTCCGACATCTTGTGTAGTTGTGTAGTTGTCAAAGACTGTTGCACTTATATGTAGCAAGTGCACACAATGTAATTAGTATATGTAGAGCTAGGTGAGTATGTATGCTTGACTTGAAGTTGAAATCTTTTGTGTTTCAGTTTTCACTGGCTGCTACTATTAACGCATTGTTTTGGCCAAACTTTTTGTTTCTGCTTGGAGTGGTGCTTCTAGTTGGAGGATTCTGTTGCAAGTGAGTTTGATTATGATTGATGTGTAGTATGTGTACTTGCTGTAGCTGTCTACTACGTATTGTTTAGTACTTGTACGTGCTCGTCTATCTCACTGTGGCTTGTTTGTTGTTGTCAGTCAATACGGGTGTGTTGTATACTTAAAGGGTAACTGCAACGCAAAAATCAAAATTCTTTTTATGTTGGAAATTAATAGTTTTAGTTGCATACATGACAGGAAAAATAGTTTTAGATTTTTAAGTTAAGTCTTTGCTGAGATATAGCACGTCAACGTTGCTTCCGGTTCTTCAACTTCCGATAACGGGCGTGGTGTAGTGTGACATCACTGAGGGGAGACTCCACGCTAGCGTGTATTGTAAACAAAGGAATTAGTGGCGAAAGAATGGTTTGGCGTTGTGTGGCTGCAGGATGCACCAATTCGCACAAGTCATACGCAATCGTGTTTCAATTTTCGAAGATCCCCAGGCTAAGAAAGAGTGGGAATCGCAAAATATTGAGGACAATTGCAGAGATGTTTGTGTCGTCCGGGCGACTGCTACTGAGTACAATACATCGTACTGAGTGGACAGGAGTCTGCAGTAGCCACTTTTAGCCTAATTTCTTCGAGATACGTACAGCCAGGTCTATTCAAGAGCTTGGTCTGGGTTGTAGAAGAGCGAAATCGAGGCCACCATTTTCCATCTACCTGCCTCCACACTTCAATGTCTCAGCACTCTGGAACCTTTGCAAAAGAAAAGGAAAGCCGTACTTGAGAAGCAGGAAGGTAAGGAAGACTCCCGTGTAGGACTAAAAGTACTGCAAATGGCTAGGAGAGGTCAGATTCTTGATGACTCTAGATGACTCGCCTCTTGATCATCATGTGTAGTAAATGCAGTCGTATGCGTTACAGTATACTGTACAGTGAAGTCAAACCTTGTGTCAACGTGAATTCAACGTATGTACTTCAACTTATTTTATTCTCTTTCTCACGTATAGCACTAGAGTTTTGCATGAACTCACCAGTACACTGTGCCACTATTGTTGCTAGTATTCGACATTATTATCGTGTCATTATTTGAGACAACCTCAAATACGTTTTGACAGCACATGCACTCCACACGAGTACGTATCCATCATCTCACAACGACCACAGCTGCAACCTGTGAATGTTGTTTACTTACCCGGATGTGCATCGATTACGTAGCTAACTCCTACTTCTACTTGCAATGATGACAGGCTATCGGGTAACCTGTACTCTTCCTCATCCGCTTCCAAGGCAGCAGGCAATCTCAAAGCTTCAAAGGCATTGTCGCTGAACTCAAACCTGTGTGGTCTAATCACTACGTATACTTATTAATGGCTCCCAGCAGATCTCCTTCATCCTGCGATTCATGCGATGACAGAACGTTATTATCATGTAAAAATCTCCAGAGGACTCTTCAGAAGACTCGCTGTTGCTGCCGTTGCCTCCACCCTAGCAGCATTGCCTTGGATATGAAGATTTAGTCATTATTACAGGCTGCTGACAATACAGACGCACATGCATCTCCCCTCAGTGACGTCACACTACACCACAGCCGTTATCGGAAGTTGAAGAACCGGAAGCAACTTTGACGTGCTATATCTCAGCGAAAACTAAACTTAAAAATCTAAAACTATTTTTTCTGTCATGTATGCAACTAGAACTATTAATTTCCATCATAAAAGAATTTTTGATTTTTGCGTTGCAGTTACCCTTTAATTAAGTCTATATTTATAGAAATTTTTGTCTAGACATGCATCCCATTACGAAGAAATAGACAGTCAAACATTTAGGATGTTGTTATGGGTACTGTGAACAATACAGGTCGTTTAGTCAGGTAGGGACTGACATCAGACCTTGAAATTGCCATTTCAGAGAAGTAATACAGCAGTTTAGTGAGCAGCATTGGATGTTAGCAAGGCAAGCACTCTAGTGTACCAGATGTAAGCGGTCGCTTCATGACATAACCCTTTGCAACCGTTTACTGCAGATGTTTACTGTAACGGAGAAATAAAGCATTGAGATTACGTGTGTGTGCGTGTTTAGTACCCGTATATGTAAACTCTGATTGCTGGTTAGCAAGGAAGACCAATACCTGTGCACTTTTCAAGGTAAGGATTATGAGTCATATGGTGGGAAGTGTGATTTATTGACTAATACAAACAGACTGAGACCCAAAACTTATCACGTAAGTATCGACTGTGTCAATACAACCATGGAGCCTCGAAAGGAGACCTTTCTTACATTATTAGTTCATAGATCGTGTCTTGCTGCATTTTTAGTGTGTTAGGAGCACTTGGTATGGTTAAACCTAAAGTAGTTACCTCCAAATGAGGACAGAGAGTAAGTTAATACAGGGAATTGTCTGAACAACTCGTGCCCATTCTCTGCTTCTGTGGCTGGCTGGACTGTAAGCTTCCTGCAGGAAGATACTCTGCCTTGTATCTTTCTTTGAGCAAGTTTTAGTATTTGATGAGACTTCTTCTTTAATGTGTCAAAGTCATGCGTAAGGACAATTTCATATTTTGTAATGTGCTCTATGTACTCAACTTTCTAAGGTGCGTAATTACCATAGTAATACATGGTGATGTATCAAAATTAGAATTTCATTGATTTGTGAATGGTATTGATGTTTGATGATCTACTTGATTTGGACGTCAGACCAGAGTTTGGATGTTACTTTAGCAAAGCTGACTGCAGTCTAATTCTCATGTTTAGAATAGCATTTAACTTAACAAATTTACTTTTACTTTTGTTGGCAACATGCATTACATAGTGTTTAGTTTACACATAATTTTTGTTGTTACTCGAGGCACAGAAGTGCTGAGGTACAGGAATGCCAGCCGTAGACCAGCGACTGACTCACTGACTCGCCATGCTTACTGCCCATGTCTTCATTATCACAAAAACCGATGTCACCAATAATTTTAAGTGTAGCAATGACGCACAGATGTTTAGTGTTGCTATGTCGACAACACAACACAAACTGTTTAGCTAATTAGACATGCCTAACACACAGTCTGTGATATCCACATGACCTTGTATCTGATGATTTAATATTTTGCATCCTTGTGTACACTTACTATGTTAGTAAGCAAGCAGCTAAGGGTTAGCACCATAGTGCTTCTTCATTTTAGTAATGAGTAGGATAAAGATGAAACTGTAAGGCTATAGACATGATATCAGTAAATTGTTTTATGGTCTGACATTACAGATTTAGTGAGTGAGAGAACATTGTTTTCTATAATAATTAATGCATTGTGTGTGTGTGTGTGTGTGTGTGTGTGTGTGTGTGTGTGTGTGTGTGTGTGTCACTGTGTGTGTGTCACTGTGTGTGTGTGTGTGTGTGTGTGTATGTGTGTGTGTGTGTGTGTGTGTGTGTGTGTGTGTGTGTGTGTGTGTGTGTGTGTTTTACTTATTCGCTGATCAGTCTTGTTGTTCTTACTATAGACATGGAGCTGATGAGTGCTGTGAGAAATTTGTAACTTTCCTAAGTTGTCTCTTTTGTTGTTTTCTTTGGTCGGCCCTTTTTGAATGTCTTTCAAACTGCAAACGGTCGAGTCCAACTGAGTCTCATATTGCTTCACACACGCGAAGCGAACCAGTTGTGACACACGTTCAAAACCACAGTAGTACTGGTAAGTATGTTAAATAACAGACTAATATATTATTTATAGTTAGAATATAAAAAAATTTTAAAAATAAAAAATAAGATAAAAATATAAATAATTAAAGAATAAATAAATATATACTAACAATGCATTGTATTTATAATCAGATGATCCTGATTTTCAGTTCAGTCTATTTCAAAAGCAGCAGTCAATTATTGTTTATACTTTTTGTTTAGACAAACAATTGAATGTTTTTTGTAACTACTTATAGAACTGACTGATGAAGAAGTTCTTGCTATGGAGTTGAGTCATTCCAATCCTCGTGAATCTCAGGTACGTATGCCACACTTGATTGTTTTCAAAGTATAGATTGGCACAGTGTGGTATTCTAGGTAGGTTGTGCATGCGTAGTCATTTCGTTAGGGTCAGTGAGTTGTGGGCATGTCAGTGAAGAACAAAAGCAGGTGTGTCGGAAGGGCTTTGGCCTCACAACCATAGCCGTACCACTTTTCAAAAATGGACTTTCATCAGTTGCCCATTACTGAGTACTTCCGGTTTAGGGGGTAATTGATTAAATAACTAATATATTTTTAGGTACATTAGCAGTCTGTACAGATACATTAATAGGGGGTAATCTAAGAGTGTATAGCTGCTGGTAGTAATTGCTGTTCGCTCAGCATCACGCAGTCACAAAGAAGAGTTTGGCCACGCGAGAACATGCAGTGGTAGAGATAGAGAGAGCCCACTTTAATCATTTTCAAGTGTCATGCAGAAGTGGGTAGTGTGCGCTAATCTTCATATAAACATGCCTACCTAGCACATGCTAGATTGTACCACTTTACATCTGCTTCAGATGCTGCTGAGAAGTTTCCCAATTTGGGAGCATTTCAAGATGGCTGAGGACTCAAGACTTGTGCGCTACAAGTCTTGTAAAACACAAACATCAACAATTATCTATAAACTAGAATTATATTTATATCAAATATCAGTATCGGTTATCAGTATATGAGCCAAGTTCCCTTATTATTGGTGCAACTCTAACAGAGTGGAATATAACGGTTGTTCATCAGTCATTGACCAACCAACTGGTGTTCATTCATAACCGACCACAATTTTGTTTTGATTGGACATACCTACATGATTGGTCAGTCAAGGCAAAATAGTTATTGCATGGATGGTAGGGAATGAACGACTTAAATGTCTAGCAAGCAAATCTAATTAAGAGTTGATGATCTCCAGATGTGTGAGTGCATAAATGACTACTATAGTATACTGTAATACTGTAACAGTTTATATTTTGATAGTAAATATATACAGTAGTGAATATGATGTAACAAATAAAGAAATTAAAATGTCAGGTCAACCTTTTATAATACTGACACCTCTACTGTCTCCACTACAAACTACAGTACATTAATTAACTCAAACTTTGCTGCCACGCACACACACACACACACACACACACACACACACACACACACACACACACACACACACACACACACACTCACACACACATGTTTATTAGAAATAGTTTTATTAATTAAGTGTGTATGTGTATTTATCTGTTGTTGCAGACTGGTGGACACGAAGGCGGTCCGTTTGATGCCCCACCTTCTTATGAGGATGCTTTGAAATTCTAAGTATGCACAGCTGAGCGAATGAACTGTGGTTGCTTTTAGTGGTTGTAGTTATTGTTTTATTTTGGGTGGGTTATGTATGACTAAATTTATAAGAGAAATGTTACATTGTTTTCATGTTTTAGTATGGCCTACAATTGACTGCAAGTGGTATAATGATAGCTTATGCTATACAGGTGTGTGTGTGTGTGTGTGTGTGTGTGTGTGTGTGTGTGTGTGTGTGTGCGTGTGTGTCACTGTGTGTGTGTGCGTGTGTGTGCGTGCATGTGTGTGTGTGTGTGTGCACGCAGGTGTGTGTGTGTGTGTGCACGCACGTGTGTGTATGTGTGTGTGCGTGCATGTGCACATGCGTGTGTGGTGTGTGTGGGGGGTCAGTTGTTGTAAGTGCTATATTAGTCAGTGCCTCGGTGTGGTGACCCCCCCTCGGCAACAGTGTTTTCACTTTGTGAACACTGGCTAAAGCTGACTAGAGTCTTGGAGTCTTTTGATCTTGGGTACAGGGTGTCGAATGATGGCATCACTCAGTTCATGCCAAGGCTTTTTCCCTGCGGAGGTTTTGCAACCCTCTCAGGGCGAGATATCGAATGATGTACGTAGAGCAAGCCAGATGCGTGGAAATTGTGCATGGCATATGGCATCTTGGAATGTGAGAATGCTAGTTGATGTTGACAGACCTATTGAGATTGCCAGATTTTCCAGTTTTGATGTGAGTGTCATTGATGAGAGAAAGATAGATCAAGTTATAAATGAACTGGACAGATACCAAGTGAGTGTGTCTGCATTGCAGGAGACCAAATGGTCTGGAGTTGATGCGTATAAAATTGGAGGTAGTGTTGTGTTGACAGCTGGCAGGGATGTTCCTGACGCTGGGCAAAGAAGACAGAGAGGAAAGGGGGTTGCCATAGCCTTGTCTGGAAAAGCTATACATGCATGGACGGCGGGTGGTAGTCAGTGGAAAGCCTGGAGCTTGAGGTTGGTTACTGCCACTCTAGAGGTTGGCTATGGACGACTGCATATACTATCTTGTTATGCTCCTACATTCATTGCAAGTAGGGAGGAGTGTGTGTGTGTGGTGTGTGTGTGTGTGTGGTGTGTGTGTGTGTGTGTATGCCCGCCGGTAGATATATTAAAAGGGGAGGGGTTTGGCTACACGAAACTTCATACCACACCAGACATTCAACACACAAATTTGGACACTGTGCACGCCCACCACATTCGGGACTCTATAGGCGTATCCGTGGCAACACGCAGATGATTGTGTCCACGCATTTGGAGAGCACGTCTGTTTCGAAAGCAGCCGCATTTGTGTTTAAATAGTTTTCGACGTTTCATTTCATGGCGTCAATACGCGACGGCAGTAAATGGAACGGTCTGCAAGGCAAGAGTCCGTTACCACCGATCAGAAGCAGTAGAGGTGGTCAGAAGCAGCGAGGATACTATTCAGATATAATAAACGAGGGAGCAAGACACGAACTCGGCGTACGTCATTTTACAATCTGTTTCCCGTGGGTAACGGGGTGGGGATGACAGCCATGAATTGTGTTATAGGACGTTCATCGGGGACCGAAGACAAAGCACAGTACAGTGTGGAGAGCTACTAAGGACAAATACACGCCTTCAGGTTCGTTTTTCAACATTAATATAGACATCCGGGACCCACTAGTTCAGTTGCGCAGTAAGGTCTGGAGCTGCACGGCCATTTTCGCGTGTTTCGACGTTTGTGATTGTTATCGTTATGATCTTGTGTAGTGACGACGTTTAAACCTCCTTCTAATGTCACTGAGATTATACAACGACAAAAACATGGACCAACGACAGCACTGACAACGAAATCTGTACGATTCTAGAATTGTGTGTGTGTGTGTGTGTGTGTGTGTGTGTGTGTGTGTGTGTGTGTGTGTGTGTGTGTGTGTGTGTGTGTGTGTGTGTGTGTGTGTGTGTATTACATCATGATCATCTGCTAGGAGTTTCTTCAACGATCATGGGAACCCAAAGTTCAAATGCCATTTAAAACTGATCCTGGCAAGACTCCACGCAAGATAGAAATAGAGAGGTAACACGACATGTAAGACAACTGCTTCTTTCATTAATCTCAATCAACTTTCCTTCCATTACAGACGTAAACGCAGTTTCTTCAAGAAAGACCTTGATTCTCTTATCTCTGAACGAGGCATCAACAGTGACGAGCTCATTCCATTGGATGAGTTCAAAATACAAAAACTACTAACAGCAGAGAAGGATCATGGAGTGAGCACGGCCTTTCCTCCTTTCTTGCCCATTGAAATATTTGATGACACGGAGTATGATCCGAGGACATCTGATGACTGGCTGATGTTAACATGTGGAGACAATGGAGAGAAGAAACCAGTTCCTGGAAAGGCATTGTTGCCTGTTGTGAAGAAGTCTCGGTTGGTTGATTTCTCATTGAGATACTGCAGTTTTCCTATGTGTTCTTGTACTGCGTTGTTACATGGCACAGTTTTTGTATTTTTGTTAGTTTGTCTGTTTGTCTCAATCTTTCTAGATTGCTTCTTTGTGTGTCTGTCTGTTGCCATGTTTGTCTGTCTTTCTGTCTATTTCTGTTTCCACTTGTCTGTCTGTCTGTCTGTCTGTCTGTCAATACATATATTTTTCATATTTGAATTAGGATACAATAGCAAATGGCTAACTACGTTTGTTCTATGACAATAAAAGCAAGAGAAAACAACTAACAAAATGTCTGTTTGTCTGTCTGTCTGTCTATTGTCTTTTTGTCTTTTCCTGCTTGTTTGTCTGTCTGTCTGTCTATCTATCTGCCTGTCTGTTTGTTTGTTTGCCTGCTTGCCTGCCTGTCTAGGTTGTCAACAAACAGACTAATGGAGGATAATGTAGTTAGCAGAGATAGATACATTCAGTGTTTCACACATTGAAATAGTTGAACTTGTAACTTGTTTATGAAGCACTTTCTTTTAATTGGCAAGCGAAACGAGCCTCTCTCTTGTCATGTCAGTTGAGGTCGAGATATATTATATTTATATATATTTATATACATTTATATATTTATATACATTTAAATATTTATATACGTATTTATATATTTATATATTTATATATGTATGTGTATATATATATATATATTTATATACATTTATATATTTATATATTTATATATTTATATACATTTATATATTTATATATTTATATACATTTATATATTATATATTTATATACGTGCGTCAGCACTTGTCATATGGATTTACGGCAAAACAAAGAGTCGGATCGACAAAACGACGATGCCAGATGAATGCAATTTTGACTCCGTAACATATGCACTAAAAATTGAATCAAGGGTCTCCTTTCAAGGGCTCGACACAATTATAATTTCTTGGTGAGAAAAGTGAAACGACTCTTAGATTTTGCTTCCGTACGCGACTAAAGAAAAAAGGAGACTGATGCGTGACAAACGGAATAGAAAGGAAAAGCTAA
>NC_085096.1:75000-80000 GCF_963422355.1 Corticium candelabrum
TTAATTTGTATTGTTTAGAGCTTACACATTCCTGTCGTACCCGCCATCAGTTGACACCTAAATAACCACCTTTGCAGTAGTTTCACCTATTGACCTTTGTGCATGCATGTGCAACATGAACAGCATTTGAAGGGTTTCCTGGCAATCGAACCTGATTTTCTTACCGGGACACTTGAACATATGTAGGTGCAATAGCTATGATGCAAAAGCTACCTCATTTGGGATTGGCTCCAATGTGCATGTTTGACCGTGACACAACACCTTTAAATATATAATTAATTTAACAGAAAATAAAATGAAATATTTGACTTTACCCAACCCATAACTTAATTAATCATTTTTAATAAATTAAGACAACACAATCTTACCCCAACCCAAACCCTAACCCTAACCTTAACCCGTAACCCTAGTAACCGTAACCCTAACCCTAACTCTAGTAACCCTAACCCTAACCACTAACCCTAGTAACCCCCTAACTCAACCCTAATCCCAACCCTATATAACTCTAATCCTAATTAATTATTTCATACAATACCTAACTCCTTTCCCCAAACCTAAATTTAAATAAATAATTAAATTAAAAATAAGTAACTAATAGAATGCACAACTGACTGACTAAATATGATGTCTTTAATGCTTGTTTTTAACAGTTTGATATCGCAGTTTGATATTAAACTATTTTGGTGATATTGCAGCTTGTAATGGAATATCTTTTCTGGACTGGGAAGCCTCTGTTGGATTCTCTTGGAGCACATGAACCTACTGTTGAAGATTTAAGAGACAGTATGAGACACGCAATCAGGCAGTCTCTCATTCCGCTTGCAGCGTACGCAAGACAATATGAGAAATACATCAGTCTTGCAGGTCTAGACATTCAAGAATATCTCAAGTGAGTGACATTTTTTAATTATGGCTTGGAATATTTGTTCCTTATAATGTCTGTCTTTGTGATGCAGGAAGTTTGATGAATCTGTCAGTGATTCGGAAGAAGAAGAGGATGAGTCTTCAGGCATTACAGCAGCTGATATTAAAGCTGATATAGACGAACATTTGGCTGCTAAGGCACAACTAGAGAAAGAGATTCCATCACACGTTGCTATTGGTCCATTCTACGTGAGCTGTGAAACAGTGAGAGCCGTTCTAAGTAAGAAACGACAAGAACTGGCGAAAGCTGTACTGCAAATGTTGGCTAAGAAGCTGAGGAAACAGGCTGATGATGTAAGGTGGTACTTGTGTGTTTGTCAGCCTGTCTGCATGTTTTTCTGTCTCTGTGGCTTTTAATGGTACAACGCATTTGCTGTACAGGCATGTGAACATTTTCAAACGTCATCTCAGCGTTTGTTTGAAAGACCCAACAGTATAGAAGATCTTGTAGAGCAAAGAGAATACATGAAAACCATCCCTGACATGCTGAGGAAGTTTAGGGTGAGTTAATTGCAACTTTGTCATCATTGATGATTATTATTATTATTGTTATTATTATTATTATTATTGTTATTATTATTATACACATATGTGGTAAGTATTACATTTATTATTGTTAATATTCACACACACACACACACACACACACACACACACACACACACACACACACACACACACACACACACACACACAACTACATGCACATACCCTCATAAGTTTGAAGCGAGTAGAACACAGCTTCATTTACTGGTTGTAATCCTTAACAATAATTTTCATAGGAAACTGCTGAGAAGACGGATGTTGACTATGGCCTCATTGAACAATTCTATTACAATACATCAGCAGAAGACTTTGATGCAAGGTGAATGTTTTATTGAGTCTTTATTAGCTGATGAGGCAGACTTAATCTGCTAGTTAAGTTAAACATTGTGGTTCTAACCTACTTTCACCCATACTTACACTTTGTCTGGATGACGCTTTGAAAGCTAGAAATTTGGACTGGAGTGCTTATTTGTGTATCCATTTGCTCATTAATTCATTCATCTACTCACCGGTTTGTTTATCTATTTTATTTGCTGTCCATCAGTTCATTTGTCTGTCTATCTGATTCTCTGTTTGTTGATCTATGATACAGTTTCTTCTTGTTGTCAGTTAGTCTGCTACTTGATATGTACGTAGCTGCTTTCAGATTCAGTACTGTGAAAGAACTTACTTGTGTGTGGAACAAAGTTGTGATATTTCATTACACACGTTTTCATGTGTAACATGTTGCTTGTTACATGCATGAAACTTTGCTAGTTACAGTGTATTCTAACTTGCTTGCTTGACTCTCTGTGGGCATGAGATATCAAAAAAGGGGTCAGGACACATGAAAAGAACATGCAGGTACATGCAACGCCTTCCAATCCCATACTTTCGGACGATTGTAGTACATGACGATGTCTCCAACTGTTGAGGAATTGTTACTTCCTGATTTATTGTGAGCACTACACGTCTAGCTTTCTTGCAAGTTGCATTTTCTTACATTGCCATCATCCTACGAGGCACTGCATGACTCATATGTTTGGTGATTGTCGTCATATCTACAGGACAATGAAGGACGGATATGTGAGGGTTGGATCAGCATAGATTGTAATTTTTCTTAATTAATTTATTACGACACATAAACCTGCTACAATCGCACAAATCAATTTCACATAAAACATGAAGGTAACTTGGTTATTGAAATTTCACAATCATTCCTCACACAACTAAGTTATTTGAGGGTATCTCTTAATACTAGTGTGTGGTTACATGAAACTAATCAATTTCTTTCTGTCATTTGTATTAGTCACTCGTTAATTAACTCATTTGTTGTTCTATTAGATGGACAATGATCAGGTGGCCCATGAAGCTTGAACAGCAGATTGAAACCGTGACAGAACTATTGAACAAAGACGAGGAGAGATTTAGAAAGAACCAGCAGGCAGATCAGACGAACTTTGAAGACAAACTTGACTCTCTACAGATGACAGTTGCTGGTTTTAGCTCTCACAACGACATTAAACGGGCACAGGAAGTGAGCGTAGAGACAAGAAGAGTTGTCAAGCAGGTCAGATAGGGAGATACAATGTATAGTAATTATTGTGAGCTGCATCCCTCTAATACAAAGTCTAGTGTATTGTGAGATGCATCCCTCCAATGCAGTAGTCTAATGTATTGTGAGATGCATCTCTCCAGTACAATAGTCTAGTGTACTGTGAGATGTATCCCTCCAGTACAATAGTCTAGTGTATTGTGAGATGCATCCCTCCAATACAATAGTCTAATGTATTGTGAGATGCATCTCTCCAATACAATATTCTAGTGTGCTGTGAGATGCATCCCTCCAGTACAATAGTCTAGTGTATTGTGAGATGCATCCCTCCAATACATTAGTCTAAAATCTTAAAGTATACATATATTTCTAATATTTACCTTTGTGTCTACAGCTTAAAGAGTGTCAGACCGTCGCTCAGCTTTACAACCAACGAGAACGTCTATTTGGCATGCCAGTCACTCAGTATGACAAAGTGGGCAAGCTCACTCGAGACTTCGAGCCTTACAAGAACTTGTGGCTGACAACTGCAGATTGGGCTCGTTGGCAAGAAACATGGATGAAAGACTCTCTAACCAGCATTGATCCAGAACAACTGGAATCTAACTTGTCTAATGCCTATAAAACAATCCACAAGTGTTTAAAGCATTTCAAGGACGTGACTGGATGTTTGGATGTTGCAGCTGATGTGAAGAGACAAATTGAGGCGTTCAAACCGTATGTACCGCTTGTGCAAGGATTAAGGAATCCAGGAATGAGACAAAGACACTGGGAGCAGCTGTCACAAGAGCTGGGATTTCCTGTAAGTTTAGTGATGTTAATTCGACTAGTAACCAACAGTGCGTACTGTTATTCTATTGTATTGTGTTAATTAGTTTCACACACACACACACACACACACACACACACACACACACACACACACACACACACACACACACACACACACACGTGCACACACACACACACACACACACACACATGCACACACACACACACACACACATGCACACACACACACACACACACACACACACACACACACACACACATGCTAGCATTTAGTCAAGGTGTCCATGTACCATATCTTATTCATGCAACTCTAGCTCAAGAGTTAGACAGCTGGCAATACGTTAACATTACAAATGCATACTGACAGTGTCACACAACACACTGACGAGTACAATCACACACATAGGCTTACATACAAGCATCTTAACCCATCTATTATATTGAGACGTATGCTTTAATTAATTAAACACAAGTTTGTATAGTATTAGTAACATATTGTTGGATTCTTGTTGCAGGTGGTTCCTAAGGCTACTTTGACTCTTGCCAAGTGTCTTGAGCGTAAGATGGATGAGCATATTGAAGTGATATCTAAAGTGGCAGAGGTGGCAGGAAAAGAGTTTAGCATTGAACAAGCACTCGACAAGATGGAAAAAGAATGGGCACCGGTTCAAATGGAAGTGAAGTCATACAAAGGTATTATGATCAGAAGATAAATGAGTAGTGTGGGTATGTTGCTTGTTAGTTGTAAATTGGTATTTGTGACTTGCTGTGTATTTACATCCAATAATTGTCTGTGTGTCTGTTTTCTGTATGTCTGTTTGTGTGTCTGTCTGTCTCTGTGTATGTCTGTTTTTTGTCTGTCTGTCTGTCTGTCTGTTTGTCTGTCTGTCTCTCTGTCTGTCTCTCTATCTGTATGTCAATTTCATTTATTGAAACACAAACTCTACGTTACATTTCTAACACTAAATGCAAACAATCTACTGAGTTCAACTTTAGTTTAATGCAAGCTACTTTGATAGTCTCTATCGTATATGTTCTCATCTACTTCTCCAGGGATGACACGAGTCGGCTTGTGGAGGATGACTCTAGTGTCTGGCTGGCTGGCTGGCTGGCTGGCTGGCTGGCTGGCTGGCTGGCTGGCTGGCTGGCTGGCTGGCTGGCTGGCTGGCTGGCTGGCTGGCTGGCTGTTTGACTAGGTGTCTGT
>NC_085096.1:85000-92500 GCF_963422355.1 Corticium candelabrum
CACTGACAGACAAATGAAAAGGAAGACAAACATTTAGTTGATATTGTTTGTCATATTTAATGTTTAATCATAGGATCTTGCCAAGGCAATGGCTCGTCAGTGTGTTGTCTTCAACTGTTCTGATCAGCTCGATTTCATGGCAATGGGCAAGTTCTTTAAAGGTCTAGCCAGTGCAGGAGCTTGGGCATGTTTTGATGAATTCAACAGAATTGACATTGAAGTGCTGTCTGTCATTGCACAACAGATCACTACAATACAGAAAGCACAACAGCAAATGCTCGATCGTTTCATATTCGAAGGTGTTGAAATCGCACTGAAACGTTCGTGTGCTGTGTTTATCACCATGAATCCTGGATATGCCGGACGGACGGAGCTGCCAGACAACTTGAAAGCTTTGTTTCGTCCGGTTGCCATGATGGTGCCTGACTATGCTATGATTGCTGAAATAATGCTTTTTTCCTTTGGTTTCTCTGATGCCAAAGTTCAAGCAAAGAAGATTGTGACGACTTTCAAGTTGTCGTCTGAACAGTTAAGCTCACAGGATCATTACGACTTTGGTATGCGTGCTGTCAAGACGGTTATATCCGCTGCTGGAAATCTGAAGAGAGAACATGCAGATATGGATGAGGAATTGATTGTTCTTCGTGCCATACGTGATGTCAATGTCCCCAAGTTTTTGCAAGACGATCTCAAGTTATTTAATGGTATCGTGTCTGATCTGTTTCCTCACGTTCGTGATCAGCCGATTGACTATGGAGCGATGGAGGAGGAGATACGGTCTGTGTGCCACAAACGGGGACTACAGGATGTCAAAGACTTTGTGGTTAAATGCATTCAGTTGTATGAAACAACAGTAGTGAGACACGGTCTCATGTTAGTTGGACCAACAGGATCAGGTAAGGCAACTGTAATAGATCAATGGTTAACAAGTGAATACGTCCGTAAACGTCTCATATAGAAACAGAGGGAAAATAATGAAGGAAATGGACTGTAGAAACTACTCACTTAGATCAGCAGTTAAGAACCTTGTTTGAGCTAGCAACATGTTCTGGCTGGATCATTTACTGCAGCATGCAAAGTTGCTTCTAAGTGAAGCAGAGCAATAGGTAACACAGTTGCAGTAAAGTAGGACAAACTGTTGGTGACTACAGCAAGACAGAATTGATTGCAACAGTGTTGGTATCATCTGCTGGTTCAACAACTGATTGCATGTACATTGCATGTGTCCATTGAAATGTGCATATACTTAGTAGTGGACAACTACTATTGTCTGTTTATTTGTCTGTCTATTTGTCTGTCTATTTGTCTGTCTATTTGTCTTTCTATTTGTCTGTCTATTTGTCTGTTTATTTGTCTGTCTATTAGTCTTTCTATTTGTTTATCTATTTGTCTGTCTATTTGTCTTTCTATTTGGCTGTCTATTAGTCTGTCTATTTGTCTGTTTATTTGTCTGTCTATTAGTCTGTCTATTTGTCTGTTTATCTGTCTGTCTATTTGTCTGTCTATTTGTCTGTCTATTTGTCTGTTTATTTGTCTGTCTATTTGTCTTTCTATTTGTTTGTCTATTTGTCTGTTTATTTGTCTGTCTATTTGTCTGTCTATTTGTCTCTTCATTTGCTTGTCTTTGTCTGTCTATTTGTCTGTCTATTTGCCTATTTTTGTCTGTCTATTTGTCTGTCTATTTATCTGTCTATTTGTCTGTCGTAGTCACACAGTCTCTTTGGTATACCAGATGTTTAACATACAAACATATCCCTGCTATATACGTGTCTGTGTTGTAGGAAAATCATGCAGCTATAAAGTGCTGAAAGACGCTATGACAGCTTTGAAGGGTCAGAAGTCTCCTGGAGGCGGTCAGTTTGAAGAAGTTCACACACATGTGCTGAACCCGAAGGCGATCACAATGGGCCAGTTGTACGGCGAGTTTGATCTGTTAACACACGAATGGACAGACGGCATTCTTCCTACTCTCGTACGTCAAGGCGTCGCCTTCACAACCGAAGACTTTCATTGGTATATCTTTGACGGACCTGTGGACGCAGTTTGGATCGAGAACATGAACACAGTGCTGGATGACAACAAGAAGCTTTGCCTCACAAGTGGAGAAATCATCAAACTTACTGATGTGAGGCTGTAGCAATACTAGACGACTGTTTATCTGTCTGTTGCTAGCATGCTTACTTGCCTGTTTATCAGTTTAATGAATGTGTGAAGGTGTGAGTGTATTCTTATTCTTATGCAGCCGATGCGTATGATATTTGAAGTTCAAGACTTGGCCGTTGCCTCTCCTGCTACGGTCAGTCGTTGTGGTATGGTTTACTTGGAGCCCAGTATTCTTGGCTTGGATCCATTCGTTCACTGCTGGTTGAAGACAATACCGGAAGCTATTAAACCCAATCGAGACACTCTCAAGTCATTATTCACAGCATTCCTTGAGGTCAGAACACTAGACATGTCACTACTACTTGTCAATAAGTTCATTCATTGTGTACCAGCTGTACTGCTGAGTTACATATATAAGAAACTTCTTGTTAACCAATTTTCTCAGTGTTTGTCATCGTGTTTGTTTGTGTTGTTCATGTTCAACTGCTTGTCTGTGTATTCATTGTGTCTTTGTTTCAGCCATCAATTGAGTTTGTACGAGCTAACTGTAAGGAAATTACACCAACGATGGATAGCAACTTGACGTTTAGTACACTCAGTATCCTCGACTGTTTCTTTGAGCCATTTGTTCCTCGTGAGGGTGAACCACCACTTGCATCAGACAAGCTGGCAGCTATTCCAAAGCTGCTAGAGCCTTGGTTTATATTTGCGATTATCTGGGCTGTAGGAGGTAATTGTGAAGCTAAAGGCAGAGAGGCATTTGATCAGTTTATGAGGAAGAAGATGGTTGAGGTGAGGCTTAATGCAATCACACTCTTGTCAATTAATACAAGTCAAAATGCATATTTTACTATGTATCTAGTGTATTGTGAGATGCATCCCTCCAATACAATAGTCTAGTGTATTGTGAATTGCATCCCTCCAATACAATAGTCTAATGTATTGTGAGATGCATCCCTCCAATACAATAGTCTAGTGTATTGTGAGATGCATCCCTCCAATACAATAGTCTGTTTCAATTTCTAATGAGTCTGTTCCCTTTCTTGGTTCTGAGTCTTTCCTTTTCCTTGGAATGCCAATTAATGGAAACTTGTCCGATGATAATTTCAAATCCTCTCTAATAAGCAAGGCAAAGACTTTGATGGAGAAATTGGACAATTGCCCTGTTAGTTGTCGGTGGAAACTAAAATTATACCAAAATGGAATCTTCCCAAGATTGTCGTGGTACCTGTCTCTACTTCCTCTTTCACCAAGCTGGCTGCAATCTGAATTAGATAGAATTGTTACATCTTACCTCAAGAAATGGTGTAAACTTCGTCGCTCGGCCTGTACTGCCATCTTCTACCTCCTCCCACAAAATGCTGGTCTTGGCTTACCCCGTTTGTCTACGTCTTCCATCTCCCTCCAGTCTTCAAAATCTGCCCGTCTCTTATCCTCACATGACAACTGTGTCCGCTCTTTGGCCACCAGTCAAGCATATAATAAATCGTATAGCAACAGATTCTCTGCTTTTAGAGAAGCAGCAAAGTCACTATCTGAAACACCAGGTGCTTCTGCAGCAAAATTGAGTGACATCACCAAATCAAGACTAAAGGAGGAACACCAAAAACAACTTCTTGCAAGAACTAAGAATCTACATGTCCAGGGATCCATCTTCCGTCTAGAGAACTGTTCATCTGACGTCTGGGCAAATGTTGTCTCTTGTCTTCCCGGTCATCAACTCTCTTTTGTCCTCAATGCCGTTTCTGATACCCTCCCTTCAAATGCTAATCTTGTCCTATGGAGTAAACGTTCTTGTGATAAATGTCCTCTATGTCATCAACGTCAAACCCTTCTTCACGTTCTCAATAATTGCTCAGTCCTCTTACAATGTCGTCATTACAATCAACGTCACGACTCTGTTCTCAGTCTTCTCTATAATGCGGCTATTAACCATCTACCACATCAATTCAACATCTTTGCTGATTTAAAAGACTGTGAAGTAAAGTTTCCGTCTGACATCATTCCTACTGCACAAAGGCCTGACATGTTGATTTGGAATAATCATACGCTCAAATTTTATGTCATAGAACTAACAATCCCTTTCGAAACAAACTTTTTTGATGCAAATAAAAGAAAATCAGAACGGTATACAGACTTCATGATGACCATCAAATCAAAAGGCTTCACCTGTAAGCAACTAAATATTCAAATAGGATCTAGAGGCTTTATTGATACTCCAAGTCTTCTCCCCTTCCTTGATGTCATCTCTATTCCTCCTCACAATCAACGTCAACTATTATCATCAATCGTAAAGGTGACAATTGAAGGATCTCGTAAAATATGGTTAGCCAGAAACAATATTTAGTTGTACATTACTTGTTAGAGCTTTTACTATTACTTTACTGGCGCCACATTATTGTTAAGTGTGATGGCCATGTATTAGTGAGGTGCTCCTCGTTTATCTAATAAATGAGTTCTTTATGTGTATTGTGAGATGCATTCCTCCAATACAATAGTCTAGTGTATTGTGAGATGCATCCCTCCAATACAATAGTCTAATGTATTGTGAGATGCAATCATTGAACTCATTATTTTAATCTAATAATGACTACTAGTATACATAATTCTGTTGCCCTTTCGTTTAGGAAAAGATAAAAATGCGTTTTCCAGATGAAGGCCTCGTGTACGATTATTGTCTTGAAGACGGTGGGGCCAGCAATACTCGTGGAAAAGGAGATGATGACGAGGAAGAAACATCCGAGAAAAAACAACAAATCGGTTGGGTCGGCTGGATGACTTTACTGCCCAACTTCACAGTTGATCTTACCACAACGAGATACTCAGACGTGATGGTACCAACGATGGACACAGTTCGGTCATCATATATCATGGAATTGCTGGTCACACACAAGAAACAGGCAAGAGGCAGTAGCAAATTATTATAAGAACTTTTTAAAGTGATGCAAAAAGGCAACATACAAGTAAAACTTGGAAAACAGTAGACAGACACACAGACTGTACAAATCAATACTTAGAGGCTGGACCAGAGCTGACAGAAGCAGATTCAGATTGGTCCGGCCTAACGTGCGCTAAAGGGCGTGGTCAGTCACGTGATTTGAATTCTTTGCCCTGTGCTGTATCACAGAAATTTTGTTGTGGTTACTATTAATGCTATTCCTTGGAAGAACTAAAGAGATGTTGATTTTTGGGTGTGTAGTATCTGCTTTAAGCCAACTGTATCCATCTGTGGCTAACAGTAGTTGCAACGAAGGACCTACGTGTACATACATACATACATACACACAGATGTGTGTGTCTGTGTCTGTGTGTGTCTGTGTCTGTGTGTGTGTGTGTGTGTCTGTCTGTGTGTGTGTGTGTGTGTGTGTGTGTGTGTGTGTGTGTGTGTGTGTGTGTGTGTGTGTGTGTGTGTGTGTGTGTGTGTAGATAAACCTTTGTGAACTAACACTGTTTGCATGTTTCATTGTAAACCAATCAACTGTTGTCTGTTCATTTCAGGTGATGTGTGTTGGTCCTACTGGCACGGGCAAGAGTCTAACAATCAGCGACAAGCTGCTGAAGAAAATGCCAAAGGAATATCTTAGTCACTTTGTGACATTCTCCGCTCGTACAAGTGCCAATCAAACACAAGACATCATCGATTCAAAGCTTGACAAACGCAGAAAGGGCGTATTTGGTCCTCCACTTGGCAAGAAGTTTGTCATCTTTGTTGATGATCTAAACATGCCAGCATTAGAAATCTATGGTGCCCAACCTCCCATAGAATTGCTACGGCAATGGATGGACCATGGAGGTTGGTATGATCGCAAGGTGGTCGGTCAGTTTCGGCGTCTCGTCGACATTGCGTTTGTGTGTGCGATGGGTCCTCCTGGTGGAGGAAGGAATCCAACAACGCCGCGATTTGCGAGACATTTTAATCATTTGTCATTTGTTGAGATGTCTGCCATCAGCAAGAAGACGATATTTGGTTCCATTATTTCATCATGGCTGTCTTCTTTTAATGATGGAGGTAAGAAATTGAAATAAGTTTGATGTTGCTACACACACACACACACACACACACACACACACACACACACACACACACACACACACACACACACACACACGCGCGCACACACACACACACACGCACGCACGCATGCACGCACGCACGCACACACACACACACGCACACACACACACACATGCACGCACATGCACACACATACACACAAACACACACACACAGCTGGCATTTTCCTCATGTGTTGTATGCATTTAGATGCAAATCTGACTGCGTGTGTTGTGGGTGCAACAATTGGTGTGTACAATACACTCACTTCTCAACTTCTTCCAACTCCCACCAAGTCCCACTACACGTTCAATCTAAGAGATTTGTCCAAAGTGTTTCAGGGTATGACCATGTGCCCCATCAACAAGATCAAAGACGCTCCCAGTTTGTGGAGGTTGTGGTACCACGAGAGCTGTCGCGTTTTTCAAGATCGTCTGGTCAACAACGAGGATCGTCATTGGTTTACTGAGTTAGCCAAGAGCAAACTGGAGGAGAACAGTGTGGAAATCAAAGAAGTGCTGAAACATGATCAACCGTTTTATGGAGATTTTATGATACCAGGAGCTGAGAATAAGGTGAGATGGTCAGATCAGTAGTCTATATTATGTTACTTGGTGGTGTAGATGTCTCTTAATTCTCAGAATGAACTGGACAGAACAGAAATCATACGAAAATATGAATGATCGGACATACGAGCATACAAACATCGAACATACAAACATAGGAATGAACGGACATACAAACATACGAACTAATGGACATACAAACAAACAAAACAAAAATATACAAAGGAACAAACATGCAATAATAGGAATGAACGGACATACAAACAAACAAAACAAAATATGCAAAGGAACAAACATGCAAACATACAAACAACAAATGACTAGCATACAAACGAATGGACATGCAAACATATGAACATATGAACAGACAGACATACGAATGAACGGACTTACAAACAAAGAAAGAAATGAATCAACAAACATACGAACATTAATACAAACAAATGAACCAACAAACATACAAACAAACAAACATTCAAACGTATGAACATACAAACATGCAAACATACAAACAAACATACATACAAACAAACAAACATACAAACAAACATTCAAAGGAATGAACGTACAAGCATACAAACAGACAAACCAACAAACATCCGAATGAACAAACAGAAACATACAAACAAACAAATGTACAAACATTCAAACGAACGAACGTACAAACATACAAACAAACAAACATAAAAATGAATTAATAATTTTGGAAGTCACGTGACCTTGCCTAAGTTCATGCATCTTGCTCATTTTTTATTGTGAAACTCAGACATATGAGCT
>NC_085096.1:95000-110000 GCF_963422355.1 Corticium candelabrum
TTATTTGGCTGAATGGTCACGTCACAACTACGTCACACCGACCAGGTTTTCTTATTTCTTTACATGCATTGAGTTGGTATTGCTATATGTTGTGGCTGTAGCTACTTGGAGCTGCTGGGAACATTCCAAAAACTCATCAAACTGAAAAAGACGGAAATCAGTCAGTTGAGATCAAGGACAAAAATGGGTCTTGACAAGGTGTGGTAGATGGATGTAATATTTACACACACACACACACACACACACACACACACACACACACACACACACACACACACACACACACACACACACACACACACACACACACACACACACACACACACACACACACACACACACACACACACACACACACACACACACACACAACACATGCACATGCACATGCACATGCACACACACACGCTCGCGCTCACCACACACTGTGGTTGACTCTTCGAATGTGTAGCTGTTAAGCACTGCAGAAGAGGTAAGCAAGTTGCAGGAAGATCTTGAGACAATGAGACCAATGTTAGAGCAAGCACAAGTGGAAACCGAACAGACAATGGAGCAGATCCAGAAAGACTCGGTCATACAGACAGTCAATAGTTTCCACATCTGTTGTTTGCAAGATGTGGATGTTGCAGGTGATTGCTAATGAGACGAAGGAAAAAGTGCAGATAGAAGAGATAGAGGCAACTAAGAAGGCAGAAGAGACATCAGAAATGGCTGCAGAGGCACAGAGAGATTTAGATGAGGCTTTACCAGCACTGGTAAGTGGTTTATGGTTTGTGGGAGACGTACACTTGAATGGCAGTCAGTGAACATGACTGAAGACGTACGGTCACATGAAATCACATGGAAACATGAATGACAAGCCTGTTGTCGTTTGAAAGCAACTGCATGTGTCGCATATGGGTACTAGAGACAGACAGACAGACAGACAGACAGACAGTTTATTATATTTGAACTCTTACTCTACCAATAACAATCGCTAACTTTACGTATGCATAACAATAATAGTAAATGAACAAAATGTTGAACGTCTTTATCATACAGAAAATCATCAAAATTGCACTTAGACAACTTCAACAACTTTTTAAAGACTGTACAACTACAGACAGTTGCTTTCTCCATCTATCTCTAAAGTCTGTTTTGCTGCTTTTTCCATTTGCATCTTTTGAAATTTTGGAGATCTTATCAAGATAGTCTTCAGCCAAGGGCCCCAAAAGCCAAAGTGTTCAAAAACCAGTGGAATACATGTTGTATCAGATCCTGCTATAGACTGCTGTTGACCATATTTTGTCATTTTGTGTTTTTCTCTCAACCGGACAGACGGACAGACAGACAGATGGATGGACAGACTGACAGACAGACAGACGAGTAGACTGACAGACAGACAAACAGACAGACGAATGGACGGTTGTACAGACAGACAGACAGACGGATGGATGGATGGACAGACAGACATGCAGACAGACAGACAGACAGATGGATGGACAGACTGACAGACAGACAGACGAGTGGACTGACAGACAGACAAACAGACAGACGAATGGACGGTTGGACAGACAGACAGACAGACAGACAGATGGATGGACAGACAGACAGACCTATTAGAACAATGGTGATTTGCTAATCCCTTTCACTGCTTTACATACGTAGATTTGGCACGAATAATATGTCTTTTCACTACCATAGTTACTACAGGCGCATGTGCAATCAAAATAAAAAAGGAATTGGTGCGCACGCTCCTGTCAAACAACTAATTTTGTTCTTGTGGCCTAATATATTAATTCAACACCATCAACAATGTATATACAACTGTCCTATGAATGACAAAATACATAACTTATTCAACTATATAATGAACACGTTTGATGTTAGGATGCAGCTGTTGCAAGTCTCAAATCACTAAACAAGAGTGATGTAACTGAGGTCAGGTTGATGTGACACAATGTCTGTGTGTGTGTGTGTGTGTGTGTGTGTGTGTGTGTGTGTGTGTGTGTGTGTGTGTCTGTGTGTCTGTGTGTGTGTGTGTGTGTGTGTGTGTCTGTGTGTTGTGTGTGCTTGCATGTGTGTGTGTGTGTGTGTGTGTGTGTGTGTGTGTGTGTGTGTGTGTGTCTGTGTCTGTGTCTGTGTGTAAACGCCAACTCATCTGATCATATTTGTGTTTCTCTATCATGCTAACGTTTGTTTAGATTCGTGGCTTTAATCATCCACCCAATGGTGTCCGTCTTGTTATTGAAGCCGTCTGCATTATGAAAGAGGTGAAGCCTAAGAAAGTAATGGGAGAGAAGAACATAAAGGTTGACGACTACTGGGAGCCGGGAAAGCTATTGGTGCAGGATCCCGCAAAGTTCCTTGACGGTCTCTTCAAATACGACAAAGATCACATTCCTGAGCATGTCATTCAGAAGATTTCAAAATACATTGATGATGAAGGGTTTACTCCAGTTGCTATTTCCAAAGTGTCATACGCTTGTACGTCTATATGCTCGTGGGTGAGAGCGATGTACAAGTATCACCACGTGGCAAAATCCGTTGCTCCCAAGAAGGTCAGTTTCTTGTCTTATTGAGGCATCACGCAATGTGTTAGTGTGTAATGTGTCAATTTCTGCACTTCTTATAATATCCTTAACCTTTAATTGCATGTTGATCATTTCATGTTGTTTATAGTTAAGACTTGCTGAAGCTCAAAAAGACCTTGACATGACAACGAAGCTTCTGAATACGGCTAAAGAGCGTCTGCAAGAAGTAGAAGAAGGAATAGCATCACTGCAACAGAAATATGAAGAGTGCATGGCCAAGAAGGAGGAACTACGAGAGAAATGTGACCTTTGCAGTGCACGACTTGGAAGAGCTGAACAGGTAAGTACAAATGATAATGGAAATACATCACAATTAGTGATGATGTTAAGTTAGATGTGTTGTTGTTATTGTACAGTTGATTGGTGGTTTGGCTGATGAGAAAGTTCGCTGGGCAGAATCTGTGTCTCTGTTTGATGCGCAGTTGACAAGTATTGTTGGTGATGTGTTGGTGTCTGCTGGTTCAGTTGCATACCTTGGACCATTTACTGTAAGGTTTTATCTATTGGTGATGTTTCCATTTTCTTACTCAACAGTACAATCTTATGAACATTTGCAGTTTGTTTGTTTGTTTGTTTGTTTGTTTGCTGATCTTGGTTTGTATCTTGATTGTTTACTTTCTTACTAATTAGTTCTCATTATTAGGGTGATTTTCGTAATGAGCTCATCTCAGACTGGATGAAAAAGCTTTCATCATATCAAGTTCAACACGACTCTAATGCTTCTCTTGTTCGCACTCTTGGTGATCCTGTTAAGATCCGCATGTGGCAGATAGCGGGTCTACCACGAGATTCCCTCAGTGTTGAGAATGGAGTTATTGTCCACTTTTCTCGTCGCTGGCCGCTCTTTATTGACCCACAAAGTCAGGCAAACAAGTGGATTAAATCTTTAGAGAAAGACAATGGTTTGGATGTTGTGAAACTAACTGATCGTGACTTCTTACGAAGTCTAGAAAACGCTGTTCGATTTGGAAAGCCTTGTCTTCTGGAAAATGTTGGAGAAGAGCTAGATCCAGCATTAGAGCCAATTCTTTTGAAGCAAACATTCAAACAAGCAGGATCAATGGTCATCAAGTTAGGAGACACAACAATTCCTTATCATGATGATTTTAAACTGTACATTACAAGTAAACTTCCTAACCCACATTATACACCTGAGGTGTCAGCAAAAGTTACTATTGTAAACTTCACTCTCTCACCAAGTGGATTGGAAGACCAGCTGCTGGCTCTTGTTGTTGCAGAAGAGAGACCAGATCTTGAGGAAGCAAAAAATCACTTGATCATCTCGAATGCAAGAATGAAGCAGGAACTGAAAGAGATTGAGGATAAAATATTGGAAAAGTTGTCTGTCTCAGAAGGCTCACCTGTGGATGATATCGATTTGATTGATACACTAGAAAAGTCAAAAGTAAAATCAGAGGAGATCAAAGCTAAGGTGATGGTAGCTGAAAAGACAGAGACGGACATTGACATAACACGAAGTCTCTACATTCCTGTGGCCGTCAGGACACAGATATTGTTCTTTTGTGTGACTGACTTGGTGAGTCTGTTTGTCAGTGTGTAGATTCGTCTCTATTATAATGAGAGTTGCCGTCTGGTGACCAATTTATAGGCAAGCATTGATCCAATGTATCAGTACTCACTTGAATGGTTTATCAACATATTTCTGAACAGCATTGCTAATGCAGCCTCATCAGGTAACGTCACAGTATCTATTGTTTACAACCATTTGTTCATGTCATACGTTTATTGTTAGATGTTGTTGAAGAACGTATCACAAGCATCAATGATTATTTTACGTTCAGCTTGTACAGCAATGTTTGTCGGTCGTTGTTTGAAAAGCACAAGCTACTTTTCTCCTTCTTGCTTTGCGTTCGAATTTTAATGAACGACAATCAGATAGACTTGGTGAGATATGAGGCTATGGTACAGAGGACAGGGATCAGTAGAATGAGTGATAAACAAGTGTCATAGATGTGTGAGATACTAAAGTGATATAGAGACATGAATACAGCAGACTTACTGATAAACACATGGTGGACAGTTGACAGACACGTGGACAAACAGACAGACACACTGAGATGGACGAATGATAAAACAGGCTGATAGACAAATCATTGAAATGGCAAGATGCTCAATTAGCAGACAATCCAGCAGGTTGAGTAACACATTGTTATAATGGTCATTCACGTTCATTTACTAACTAATTGATACATTGTCATTGTGTGTGTACGCAGTGTGTGCGTGCGTGTGTGTGTGTGTGTGTGTGTGTGTGTCTGTGTCTGTGTCTGTGTCTGTGTCTGTGTCTGTGTCTGTGTCTGTGTGTCTGTGTGTATGCATGTGTGTGTGTCTGTGTGTGTGTGTGCGTGCGCGCGCGTGCGTGCGTGTGTGTCTGTGTGTGTGTGTATGATTCCTTCCATTGGATGACATTGTCTTTGTTTCATCTGCAGAATGAATATCGTCATCTCATCGCAGGTGGCACCACAGCTTCCAAAACTCTTCCAAATCCGTCACCTGAATGGCTCTCTGATCGTTCCTGGACAGAAATCCTAACTCTGCCATGTCTTGTAATTACAACACGACCATTTGTGTGTTTCTCTGTGTATTGATCATTATATTTGTGTGTTTCTATAGCCTGCATTTGTGACATTCGCAGAAGACTTTGGTAAAGACCTTGAAGGATTCAAATGTATCTTTGACAGCGAAGAGCCTCATAGGTTTGCATGTTTTGTGTATATGAAGAGACAGACAGTACGTTGATACAAAACAAAGTACACTTGGAAACAGACGGACAGGAACAACAACAGAACGGTATGGAAGGAAAGACTAACGGATGGGTGAGTGGACACACTGAAAGACAGACAGACAGATCCCGGATAAAGAGTGGCGGACCACACATTTCTAGTCTCTTCGTCTCAAGGATCAAGGAGAAGAGTTTTCAAGTCGTTGTCCAAGTCATCGTTCGCGGCTTCGGCCGCCAACGCCGTTTATGACTCCGTTGGCCATTGGGGCCCCCTTTCGTGTTTGATCGTTTGTTTGCTCACCTTTCCATCTGCACAGTCTGCTGTCTACAAGTCATTGTTTGGTACTTCCCTCTTCATGTCTTTGCACCAACATTTCCTTTGTTTGGGCGTCGTCATCATGGATTGCACGCATCTTTATCTCGCGTCAGCGCTAGGCGTCTTCTACGGTGGCCATGCACGTCGTGATGTCTTCCTCTACCCATATTGTCTACTTTTCTGTATCAACGTTGTCATCATGGATTGTACACAACTTTACCTCGCGTCAGCGCTAGGCGTCTTCTATGGTGGCCGTGCACATTGTGATGTCCATCCATGTTATCCAGAAGACAGACAGACAGTGTTCAGTTTTTGTTTTTTAGTTGTCATTGTAATTTAGTGTATTGTGCTTTACTTAGTTTGATTTAGCCTGTAATAGTTCTGATTTATGAAAATATAACACCATTGACAGACAGGCAGACAGACACATAGACAGACAGACAGACAGGTAGGCAGGTATACAGACAGACAGACGGGTAGGCAGGCATACAGACTGACAGGCAGACAGACACACAGACAGACGGGTGGGTAGACAAACAGCCAGACAGACAGACAAAAAGACAGGCGGGTAGGCAGGCAAGCAGAAGGACAGACAGGATGGCAACCAGAATAGTAGAAAGACAGATGATTTCATAGACAAACAGACAAACAAATAGACAGACAGACAGACAAACAGACAGAAATGTAACGTAGAGTTTGTGCTTCAATAAATGACATGGACAGACAGACAAACAGATTTGTTTTATTGTCATCAAACGTCACTACTTACATCACTTGCTGCAGTACTAAAAGTTCTACTTTCCTACTGTTCTTCGTTTTAATTAATGAATAGAACTATGAATGGCTTTGTCCATCTCTAGCTTGTCTTGTCCATCCAAACAATTCAATGAAAGCCTAGATAGCTTTCTTAAAACAACTCTACTGTTACATTTCTGAATAATCACAGAAAATCTTCTTCTCCAATAGCTTCTAAACGCTGCTTCATTTTTCCTTCCCAGCATGTCTTTGGACTTCTTTGCAAGTTCATTTAAAAATTCCTCTGCTTTGGGTCCCCAACGACCAAAGTGTTCGAACACCAGAGGAGTAACAAAAGGCTTAGAACCATCTGGTAATGATTCTTTGCGATACTTTACTTCCTTCCTTGCCTCTCGTTTTGTTGCTGCATATCCACATGTCGTGGACGCTCCCTTGATGGTATCTTTGCTCCAGGGATGAGCCATAGCAACATCTATCTCTTTTGTTGTTCCTGAGTCTACGTCGTAAAATGTGATGTCTGGTCTATCTTCGGTGTGGATGTATCTGTGTCTTGGCTCAATCTGGTGGCATATGAGCAAATCGCTGAGACACTCGCTCCATCCAGAAACTAGGGTGTTGTGCGTCCAGACAGGACCTCCCCCATACTTACATGTAATCAAGTGATATCCTTCTCTGTCCAGCTCTGCTCCACACTCACATTTTACAAGGAGCTGACTGAATGGCAGACAGACACCCAACCTCAGACAAGACGCTAGACGAAATTCATTCTGCTTTAGTGCGTGCTTGTCTGAAGTGGGGACTGTTTCAAGCCATCCTCCCGCCCCTCGTCCTTGCAAGGATCTCATTCTTCCCGCGTCCTTTTCCTCAACTATTCTATTGGTAAATGTTGCTGCTTCCATGCAGGAAATGTCCGTTGATAAACGATGCTGTAGTTTCCTGGGGTTCTTGATCATCTCCTCTAGAGTGTGATATATAACTTCTTCTTCATCGTCCAAGTTTGACTTGGGAGGAAGATTAGACACTGCTTGATACAAGGTTGACCTTATGGTAGAGGAATCATTCTTAGGGCTGCTTTGATAGAGATTTTCTAAGTCCCGACACATTGATGGAAATCTATTGGGGAGTTCTTTAAGTGAGTGTGCCCATGCTGCCAAAAATGCAGCAGGAGCTGTACCTCGAATTGACGTGAGCCCGAATCCACCGAATTTAATTTTCAGGGATGCTTGTTTCCACTTGGTGTCGTCCAACCGATCCAATCCTATGATGTCAGTGAAAGTCTTTCTGGTAAGGAGGTCATGGATACCCGCAGCTTCTGATACATCCCTGGGAGATACAGTCCTGGCAAGATGATTCATTTTTGGGACGTGGCAATGTCTGAGTAACAGAAGACTGCACTGAGGATCATCAAGATCTTTTAGCTTAGAGCAAAGTGAACTGCCATCCTGTGCTACCCTTGTACAACTTGATTGGATGTAACTAGGTGCGCCTATAGGCGTCCCCAACACATGGACTCCTACTCTTGTAATAGGAACTGTTGTAGCGAAGTGCTCTGGCGCATCTGGGTAATACAGCTTGCATTTCTCGTCTCGTATAGTCAGGCCAACATCTTTGAGGGAGCCTTTTACATCATCAAAGACTGAGATGGAAGATTCAGGCAAACCAACAACATATACGTCATCCAAATACGCCAGCATAGTTGTATCTTGATGACGGTCTTGAACTGAGGCAATGATTGGTTGTAAAGCAATTGAGAACAGGACTGGACCAAGAGGGTCACCCTGGTGAACTCCTTCCTCTGATTGTAGTTTCACTATATCTTTCCCCTTGACATAAATCAAGGTACTCGGACTGTCATACATTTGTCTCACGTGATGGTATATTTCAGGAAACACTTTCATGACCTGACTTAGAATACTGTCTCTCGATACTGAATTGAAGGCATTTTTGACATCGGTACAGAGAACAGACAAGCCTGGGTTATTCTCCATAAGGAATGAAAGGTGATGAACTAAAAGCTCAGCCCCACCAGGTGTTGCAATTCCATGTTGAATTGGCTTGAAGTAAGAAGCAAAAGAACTATTCATCTGGCTACAAATAGCCTTAGCAGTAGCTCTTCGAATCACTTCACCAATCGCAATAGGTCTAACATCATCGTTTGCTTTAGGTAAGGCGATGAGACGAGACGCTGTCAGGAGAGGCAAGACTGAATTTGGAACTTTGCCTCCAGCGATTAGAGAACACACTAGATATAGCAGTTCGCAAGTTAAGTCATTCTCCAAAAGAGTATTCAGGTGCTCATAACGCCAGCCAGAAGGGCCAGCACCACTTCCTCTTGGTGCTTTCCTGATTGCATTGAAAAATGCCTCCTTTTTCAGAGAAATGGGATTAACTGAATCTGACTCCATTTTTGAGGTTTCCTCTGGTCGATGTGAAGATATCATACGATGTGGATGCTTGGATAGTAACTGTGCCACTGTGTCGTCTGTAGCAGGGGCAAAACCCTGACTAGTTAGAACTCTTGATGCACGTGACAATTCTCCACAATGAACAGACAGACAGACAGACAAACAGACAGATAGAAAGACAAATAATCAAATACTACAGCACTAATCATCAAACTTTCATCAGGGAACCTCTTCCCGGTCAATGGAATGAATCTCTGAGCAAGTTTCAACAATTACTTGTTCTTCGTTGTTTGAGGGCAGACAAAGTGACGAATGCCATGCAAGACTTTGTGTCTAAAAGACTAGGCCAACGCTTCATTGAACCACAGACTGCAGACCTTCTACTTGCCTACAAGGATTCATCTCCAATGTGCCCTCTCATATTTGTATTGTCAGTGGGAACTGATCCTGCAGCTGATTTGTACAAGTTTGCGGAAGAGATGAAGTTTTCAAAGAAACTGTCTGCTATTTCACTCGGTAAGTTATGTAGCTTTCTAATACTCTAATACGTACACTATAGATATGCATGTCTCTATTGCAGTAGACAAACTGTATTGCAAGTTGCATCCTTCTAATGTTCTTGTGTTTTAGGTCAAGGGCAAGGTCCGATTGCTGAAACGATGATGAAGAGTGCAATGGAAAGAGGCAAGTGGATTTTCTTCCAGAATTGCCATTTAGCTCCGAGCTGGATGCCGTCGCTTGAGAGACTTATCGAACAGATTGACAGTGACAAGGTACGTTTTTGATAGAATGACTCACTTGTTCTGTTGCTTGTCTGTCTGTTTTAATTAACTCTGTTTTGCTTGTGTGTGTGTGTGTGTGTGTGTGTGTGTGTGTGTGTGTGTGTGTGTGTGTGTGTGTGTGTGTGTGTGTCTGTGTCTGTGTCTGTGTCTGTGTCTGTGTCTGTGTCTGTGTGTGTCTGTGTGTGTCTGTCTGTCTGCCTGTCTGTGTCTGTGTGTGTATGTGTGTGTATGTGTGTCTGTCTGTTTGTCTGTCAGTCTGTTTGTCTGTCTGTCCAATACATATATTTTCAACATTGAAATCTACAATCAACACAACTAAGCAACTCTACTGTCCCAATCGCACAAAGTCTCTACCAAACTAAAACTCTACAGAAACCAGCCCTATATAGGGCTGTACAGTAAAGCACATTAATAATTGTGTGTATTGTTCATTCTCTTCACTTTCCTTGTATGTTCCAATAAGCGGGATGTCTTCCTGGTAATCACTCTAGCGTTACATTGTTGTAACTGAACTGATAAACGTTGTCTCCAATATGTTGTAAAATTGGATGCATTCTGATGATTGTCCTCATCATAAGACATGAGAGAAAGAGTCTTTAAAAACTGTTGAGCCTCATCACCCCATCTGCCATAATGTTCAAATACCAAAGGGATTGCTGTTGGTGCATACCCTCCTGGTAGCAGTTGGGAGTCATACTTTGTATGTTTGATCTTTTCTCTTCTGGATGCGGCAGCACCATCAACATAAGCAGCTCTAGATAGGATGTCTTTGCTGAATGGATGTGATAGAGCATGCAATGTCTAATTCTGCTGCTGGCGTGCAGAATGATTCCGCAACATAGATGTCTGGCCTTCCACTGGAAGTGGTGTAGCGATCTTTAGGCTCAATGTAGTACGGTACATGTAACTGGCTGAGACAATCTGCCCACACAGAAACTATACAGTTGTGAGACCACACTGGTCCACCTCCAAATTTACAAGTCAACAGATGATACCCTTCTCTATCGATCGTTTTTCCACGTTCACATTCATACTCATCTGCCAACAAAGGCAAGGGCATTGCCATTCCCAACCTCATGAATGTCGCCACGTGGAAATTTCCAGGTAAAATTGCGAGATTCTGGGTTGATGGAGTGGCATTTAGCCAAGAGCCTGCACTTTTTCCTTGCAAGGAACGTAATCTTGTTGAATCCTTTCCAGATTCTTTATCCAATAAAATATTGACTTGAGCTTTCATGACCTTATCTATCAGATGATGTTGCAGACGCTTAGTACTAGACAATAGATCATTCATTGATTGATCAGGATCTAAACATTCATGAAGAATGTGCCCTACAGAATTTTCAGGACTTTTTGAGGATAACAAAACATCAATCTGAGGTTCTAAAGCTACAAAACGTTTTGGCAGCTCATGCACAGAATGAGCCCACGAGGACACAAAAATCAAGTTTGATATTTCCTGTAATGATGTCAAGCCAAAACCACCATATCTGATAGGCAAGGTTGCTTGCTTCCACTTTTCATCAGTAAGGGCAGAAATTTCTAACAAATTTGAAAATGTAGAGCGAGATAGATGATCATGAAGAACTGCAGCAGCTTGCATGCTTTTGGGTTTAACACTTCAAGATAAGTAAAACATTCTTGGTAAGTGACAGAGTCTTAGCAATAACATAGCTTCTTGAGTTCCTAAAGTGAGTAATTGATGGCATAAATTTTCTCCATGTTTAGCAATAGTAACACATGTCTGTGACATGAAATCTTCCTTTCCAACAGGAATTCCCAGAATAGATATTCCTTCTGTTGTGATAGGAATAGATGTATGTGACTCGATCTCGACAGATGAAGGGTTGTAAATTTCACACTTGGTATCCTGAATGTCCAAACCAATATTATGGAACATAGGCTTCAGGTCTTCAAAGACTGCCAAGACATTATCTGTCTGTCTGTCTGTCCATCTGTTTGTCTGTCAGTTTGTCTGTCTGTCTGTTTGTCTGTCTGTCTGTCTGTCCATCTGTTTGTCTGTCTGTCTTTCCGTTTGTTCATCTGTCTGTCTGTCTCTCTCTCTCTCTGTCTATCTGTTGTCTGTTTTCTATTGTTTTTCTTGTAGGTTCATCGTGACTTCAGATTGTGGCTGACCAGCATGCCGAGTCCCAAGTTCCCAGTCGCTATCCTTCAGAATGGATCCAAGATGACTGTTGAGCCGCCACGTGGAATCAAGGCAAACCTCCTTCAGTCATTTTCAAGTTTCAGTGACGATTTTCTCAACTCATGCTCAAAAGTACGTTTTCTTACATTCCGACTTTTATGTTGCATGTTTGCTTATCGGCTAGTCTGTTTGTATGTTTATTTGTGTATCTGTTTTCTGTTTTTTTCTGTTTATCTGTTTGTATGTCTGTCTTGTTGTCTGTCTGTTTGTTTGTCCGTTTTGTTTTTCATTTATATGTTTGTTTGTCTGTTTGTTTGTTTTTGTTTGTTTGTTTTTGTTTGTTTTTGTTTGTTTTTGTTTGTTTGTCTGTTTGTTTTTGTTTGTTTGTTTTTGTTTGTTTGTCTGTTTGTTTGTTTGTCTGTTTGTTTGTCTGTGTGTTTGTCTGTTTGTTTGTTTTTGCTTGTTTGTCTGTTTGTTTGTTTTTGCTTGTTTGTCTGTTTGTTTGTTTGTCTGTTTGTTTGTCTGTGTGTTTGTCTGTTTGTTTGTCTGTCTGTTTGTATGTCTGTTTTTGTTTGTGTGTCTGTTTGTTTGTCTGTTTGTTTGTCTGTTTGTTTGTTTGTTAATTTCATTTATTGAAACGCAAACTCTACGTTACATTTCTAACACTAAATACAAGAAATCTACTGAGTTCAGCTTTAGTTTAATGCAAACTACTTTGGTAGTCTCTATTGTGTGTGTTCTCATCTTCTTCTCCAGGGAAGACACGTGTCAGCTTGTGGAGAATGACTCTAGTGTTTGTTTGTCTGTTTGTTTGTCTGTCTGTTTGTCTGTTTGCTGTCATTTGTTTGTCTGTATCTGTCTGTTTATCTTTTAGTCTGTTTGCTGATTGGTTATACATGTCTGTCCATCAGTATGACTGTTTCTCCTTTACTACGTTTGTCCTTTCTGTTACTCCCTTTTGATTTCCTTGTCTTACTTCTTTGATTTTTTCATAGCCAACTGTGTTTCGTGCGTTGCTTCTCTCTCTGTGTCTTTTCCATGGCGTCACACTAGAACGTCGCAAGTTTGGTGCTCTGGGCTTCAACATTCCGTACGAATTCACCATCGGTGACCTACGCATCTGCATCAGTCAACTGAAAATGTTTCTTGACGAATACAGCGAGGTGCCATACAAGGTGAACTATGCATAACATTTTATTGTATGTCAGTTGATGTGTGTGCATGTACATTACAATAAAATAGTTCTGTCTGTCTGTCTGTCTGTCTGTCTGTCTGTCTGTCTGTCTGTCTGTCTGTCAATACATATATTTTCAAACATTGAACTATTATACATCAACTGCAAATCACTAAAGTAAAGTCCAACTACACAGCAATTACAAGCTCCTAAAGTCTTCAAACTACAGCTGCATGCACAAGAAAGAGTACTACAAGCTAGAAAGTAGAGTTGAAGTGTCCAACAGTGAGAAACAGATAGAAACACGATGATTGCGATCTCCACAGAAGACGCACTAGACCACAATATGGACAATTTAGGTAAAGCTGCGATCATCCAATGGAGACTGAAGCCATCAGAGAAAAGGCTGAAAACTGAGGAAAGCAAATGAAGATGAAGAGGATGACAACCGTACTCGTGAAAGACACACTAGGCCACGTAAATGTGGGCAAGGTAAGGCTGCAATCCATCCACGAAACACTGAAGCCATGCAAGAGAAATTCAGATGAAGACAGACGTGATGACAGCATAATCGCACAGACGCACAGCGGCACTAGACCACATGCAAGTGGCCAAGGTAAGGCTGCAAGACATCCAACAGAATCTGAAGCCATCGAAGAGACAAACAGGCATAGACATGTGCACAGAGTCGGTGGCAGCAAAGTGTGATTTCACTTTAGTAACATAAATGAAGAAACGACAACACAGACAACAACAAGAGTGTTCATTCCAGATAATGGGACCCCAACATTGAACTTGGTATGATGCAAGAAGTGATAGTGGCAGACACCACCAACGCAACAAAACCTTTCAAAAAAACACTGCTGCTTTGTTGCTTTAATTCTTCTTTCTTCTACGAAGAAGAACTGCTTGACGCTCCAGATCCGGGACTCTGTGTCTGTCTGTCTGTCTGTCTGTCTGTCTGTCTGTCTGTCTGCCTGCCTGCCTGTCTGTCTGTCTGTTTGCATATCTGTCTATCTGTCTGCATGTCTGTCTCTCTGTTTGTCTGCCTGGCTGTTTGGCTGGCTGTCTGCATGTCTTTCTGTCTGTCTGTCTGTCTGTCTGTCTGTCTGTCTGTCTGTCTGTCAATACATATATTTCCATTACAATGAAATTTCCATCAAACTCTAACAGCAAACCTAAAGTCCACTACATAGTAATTACTACATAATACATTAGCCCCATATGGGGGATAAAACTTAAAGAAGCTACTTAACTACAAGTTGTGCAAAGTCAGTGTTTCTACTAAGGGTCTTAGGTCTAGAACCGATCATCATGAGTTTTCTTGTCAGCACACTTGCATTGCAACGTTGCAGTTGAATTGAAAACCGTCTCCTCCATTGTGTCTTAAAGTCCGCAACATTTGTTCGTTCGTTCTCATCTCTCCACATACTTGCAATTGCATTAAAGTAATTAGTGGCTCTTTCTCTTTGTTTGTCTGTCTGTTTGTCTGTCTGTTTGTCTGTCTGTCTGTTTGTTTTTTGATTTTCTATATGATAAAGACGTTCAACATTTTGTTCATTGACTGTTATTGTTATGCATACATAAAGTTAGCGATTGTTATTGGTAGAGTAAGAGTTCAAATATAACAATCTGTCTGCATGTCTGTCTGTCTGTTTGTGTTTGTATGTTTGTCTGTCTGTCTGTTTATGCTCATACGCTTGTTAGTTGTTGTGGCTGTATGGAAGAATAAACCACTGTTTGTCTGTCTGTCTGCCTGTCTGTCTGTCTGTTTGTTTGTCTGTCCATCTGTTTATTGAAGAATAAAATACAACTCATTGGGTATGTTTGTGTTTTGTCTCATTGTATTGCTGCATGTTTGTGTATGTAGGTGTTGTCGTATACTGCTGGTCACATTAACATTGGTGGTCGTGTCACTGACGATTGGGACAGACGCTGCATCATGCACGTTCTACAAGATTATTACAACCCGGACGTTCTCAACGAGCAACATAAGTATTCAGAGTCGGGAGTATTTCATCAGCTGCCAGGAAACGCTGATCATGCGGTTTGTGTGCTTTCTCTCGTAGCAAATGTTTGGCCTTGTTTGCCTTGCTTATAGCTGCCAC
>NC_085096.1:115000-132500 GCF_963422355.1 Corticium candelabrum
TCATCAGAGCCCGCGCGAGCATGACGTCTTTATTTCCATTGCGCATGCGCAATTGATTGATGACGTCATGTAGCAGGTGCATGTTAATCGATAGCTATGCGTTTTAGTTGGTCAACAAAGTTGCCCCTTAACTGTTCTAACGGAAGTGTGTGTGTGTGTGTGTGTGTGTGTGTGTGTGTGTGTGTGTGTGTGTGTGTGTGTGTGTGTGTGTGTGTGTGTGTGTGTGTGTGTGTTCACATGTGTGTACATGGCATGGGTGGGTGTGTCTGTCTGTCTGTTTCAATACATATATTTCTATTGAAATCAAACATTTCCATTATGAGCAACCTAGCACTAACACAACAGAACCATGATTACTGTCTGTCTGTTTGTCTGTCTGTGTGCTTGTGTGTGCAAGTGTAGAATCAAAATTACAAATTATATCATCAGGTGGCGTGAACACAATACTTTGGACATCCAAACTTGATTCTGAGTAATGTATGAAAGTTGTAGATGAAATAATGGCATAATGGTAATGTACCATCTACTTATGTTATCTTGAGTTTCAGCCAACATTCTAATGAGAAATTATGAATCACAACCAATAGCCAATACTAAATAGTTGCCTATAATTATCTCACAATCAATTGTAGTGTGTGCTATTGATGTTGTAATTTCTGTGGAAGTGGAGTGCGTACAGGCTTTGAGTTTTATTCCTCAAAGAGAATATCGTTGTCATCTGGTTCCTTCGAGGTGAATCGTCGCATGGTCCTTGCTGCCCGTGAGATGGGCTGCGGCCATGCCGCCTTGGATGTAAGTTTATGCAAATTGCATGTATGTAATCTCTTGTATACTAAAATCATGCACGTTAAAAGTCACGTGATTAAACAATTGATATTTATGAGTTGTTATTATAATAAATGTGTAATAAAAATAACACAGCAATTTATAGTCACGTGACTATTTCTTATGTAATACAATTTATTAAATTGTTTGTTAATATCATTCAGATTGTGTAGTACTAGTAGTTTAATTTGTAGTGTTCGAGTTGGAGCACGTTTTCTCTTGTTTACAGAGACTCGCAGCTGTAGTTGGACTCACAGGAGGAATCAGTTCACAATCTTTCAGTGACCATGTTCGAGTGCGTTAGTTGTGTGAATTATCTACATTTGTGTGTTGGACTAGTTGTAGTTGTCTTTAGGCTGTCGATGTTGCTACATCTTCGGTAGCTCAGGATCTACTTGCTGAGGCTGCAGCTGAGGTTCGTGACATGGAGAGGTCCGCTGATGATGATGGTAAGTAAATGTGACTGAAATTATACAAAACACAGACGTTTCCATATATTTTGTGTTGAACAGATGACAGAGCTCCATCTGTGATCATGAGTGGTCCGATTGACACGGCAGTCTCATGTGATGGGACGTGGCAGAAGCGTGCACGTGGACATGATTCTCTTTTTGGTGTTCAGGCTGCCATTTCTGTCACCACTAAGTAGGTCTTGGACTATGAAATCCAGAGCAAGCATTGCCACGCTTGTCAAGTTCACAGACAGTGGGATAGGACGACATCCGCCTACCGGGAGTGAATGGAATGTCACAAGTCTGAATGTCAAATCAATTACCATGCATCGTCAAAAAGCATGGAGTCTGCCGGGGCAAAGGCAATGTGGAGTCGGTCTGTGGACAAGCACAATCTCCGTTATACCATTTTTGTTGGTGATGGAGACAGCTCCACACACAAGGCCATCAAGAACATTTATGGGTCAGAGCATCCCGTAGAGAAACACGAATGCATCAATGATGTGCAGAAAAGCATGGGCAGCACCCTGTGGTCACTGATTCTTGAGTACAAGTCTGTCAGTGTGATTTCTTCGGCTGGCAGCAAGCGGAAAGGAATCAAAGGATCGCGTCACCTGACACCGAAGCTCATTGACCAGGTAAAGTTTTCTAGTTGTTTTTAACGTTTTGTTAGTCTAAAAATTGTTGAATATGTTCAGATGCAGAATTACTATGGGAAGGCAATTCGTGACAATCTCGGTGACAAGCCCAAGATGATTCGAGCCATCAACGCCATCTATGATCATCTCTCTAATGACCATCAGTACTGCCCTGAAGGTGAGGACACGTGGTGCAAGTACAACAGTCCTGATCCTGACTATCATCATCGATACAAGGAGAAGGACATTGCACCAGAGGTTTTGGCTCTTCTGGAGCCAAGCCATCAACGCCTCACCGATCCTGATCTGCTGGAAAAGGTGCAGAGGGGTGATACACAAAACTCCAATGAAGTCACAGCCTGATCTGGAAAAGAGCTCCTAAACACATATTTGGTTTCTTTCAGGTAACACGTCTTTGCCTCTTCGTAAGGTCATGTTTTAACACTTGCTTTTAGGTGATCAGGGTCGCATCAGCTCTGTCCGTCATACAGAGAAACGCAGGCAATCTGGGTCTTCTGAGAGTTCTAGAGGCAATGGACATCGCAGACAACACACACTCTCGTGGCGCTCTAGAACGACTTGAACACAACAAGCTTCGACAACTGGCAAGTAAGAAGACACCAGAGATGAAGAAGCGGAGGCAAGTCCTTCGTGCGAATCGTAAGAAGCGTCAAGGTCAACTGGAACAGGCTGAAGAACCATTGTACGCACCAGGTGCATTCATGTATATAGTGACCTTGACTCTGACCAACCAGGACCATCAGTCACAGAAAGTAAAGGTCACACACACTGCAGTGAAGCCGCCTGTAAGGAAGAAGTCAAAGAAGAGACGTCTTCCTTGGGATGACAGTAGCGATGCTGATGATGCTTCTTCTTTGCCTGCGGATCTACAACCCCCAAGAAAATCATCTTGTACCCCTCGTCATATGAGTCAAACATACACTGATCATGACTACGTTTGTTATGATGACGACAGTGTTGATGCATCTTGAGGTTGGGGAGAGTATATTACTCGCGAGTAACCGGCCACTATCGTTGTGGCCTGGTGAATGCTGTAGACTGAGCCCATCACTCGTTGTTGGGGGATGTCTGCAGTACTATCCACTATTCTTCAGACTTTCTTGTAGGTTGTACTACTCCCGGTATTCTGTACGTATTTATTGTCGAGTTGTCATATTGTAGATCTGATCGACTATTGCTGTACGTAGTTCGATGTTGTTTGTATTATAGGATTCATGCAGAGTGATGCGTTGTGCAGTAATACGGGCAAGCTACGAGCTAGTGAGAAGTAACTACAGACAGCATCGGCAAATAACGTTTAGCTAAAACATCTAAAAAGTAACATCAAATAATTCCAAAGAGCATAGGAGCAATTGAAATCTATTAGCGTGCGCTACAGAACGTTCTTGTTTGATAGCTGCACGTTGTAGTCAGACGTTTCTGCAATGTACAAATTGGCATGTGTGTGTAGTGTGATCGTGTTATTTCTGCATGGATGTGGATGACGTGTCAGACCAACCCGGAAGTCGTCGGGTCGCGGTCATGCAGCTTCATGCACGTTTCATCATCAAATCAATTGCAGCCCTCTACACCTACAGGCTTCTCACATCCCGTCGGAGGAACTCCAACATTCGTCATTGTCCCTCTCTCCTTCAGTCTCATCATCTCAACACGTTTGGACGACAACAGCAGCAGATGATGATGGTGATGATGATGGTGACCAGCAGAACATCATACAAACACGCGCTTGCTGTTTGTTTTTGCCTTTTCATCTTGCACTTGGCAGGTATGTCAGTCGGATACACACGCTGTGAACCACAGCCTGTTGTCTATACATACACACAGTGACACTATGCACACGCACTCTACTTGCCATGCAAAACAATACAAGAGATGATAAGCGTGCGTGCGGCCTGACTTGATGCTACAACTTACTTGGTAGAAAAGTGAAAGACGTGATGTTACCATGATGATGACGTACAACACTCAAATATGTTGGGTTTTGTGTTGACACGTTGTTGGTGCCGGTTTGAGCTTGTTGATACGTTACCTTTGCTGCTCCTATACATATTTGGCTCTCTGTTTATGCATGCCGCTTAATTACATGTCTGGCCCTCTATCTCTATGTCTGTGTGTGTGTGTGTGTGTGTGTGTGTGTGTGTGTGTGTGTGTGTGTGTGTGTGTGAGTGTGTGTGTGTGTGTGTGTGAGTGTGTGTGTGTCTGTGTGTCTGTGTGTCTGTGTGTCTCTGTCTCTCTGTCTTCGTCTCTCAATCAGTTGCTGTAATGTACGTCTCTTTCTAACGTCTAATTCTCTCTCTAACTTGGTTCTCTTTCGGTCATCAAGTTGTCTTCTAGACAATCAGTTTCCGTGTTCTCTATCAGTGGCTTGCTCTTTCTCATGTTTTGCTGTTGATAATTTTTCTTGTTTTACGATAATATGTTGGTGAATTGGTGATTTGTGTGTGTGTGTGTGTGTGTGTGTGTGTGTGTGTGTGTGTGTGTGTGTGTGTGTGTGTGTGTGTGTGTGTGTGTGGAAAGAAAAAGTAGGATGACAATTGGATTATAGAACCATCAATAACAATCTGTTGATGTTTTGAGTCCTGTCTTAGATCATAGTGTGTGGTTGTAAACTGCAGTGTCTTCCTGTGTCTACAGAGTGTGCAAGTAAGAAGGAAACAAGTCTACTACACAGAGATCGTTCAAGAAGGTTTACGGTACGATTTTAGAAAACGTTAAAGCACAGTGGCACATTGAGTGATACACTAACAGAGTGACAATTCACAAATTTCAAGAGTTAGCTAAACTGACAAACAGCAACATGTCAAACAGTACTGATTAGGCCACACCAAAAGTTCATGTTTCAGGTCAGCAACCAACCCGATGTTTCAACGATTTGCAAAAAAATTATGGGCGAGCGAAGCGAGCCTCTCTCTCTTGTCATGTCAATTGAGCTCAAGATAGATTATATATATATATATATATACATATATATATATATATATATATATATACATATATATATATATATATATATATATATATATATATATATATATATATATATATATATATATATATATTTATATATATTTATCTATTTATATACGTATGTCAGCACTTGTCATATGGATTTACGGCAAAACGGAGAGACGGATCGACAAAATGACGATACCAGATGAATGCAATTTTGACTCCGTAACATATGTGCTAAAAATTGAAGCAAGGGACCCTTTTCGAGGGGTCAGCTCAATTGTAATTTATTGGCAAGAAGAGTGAAACGACTCTTGATTTTGCTCCCGTACGCGACTAAAAAGCAAAGGAGACTGATGCGTGACAAACAGAATGGAAAGGAAAGGCTAAAAAAGAGAAAGTCTGTTTTTTGAGTTTCTGCGCGTTACTTTGACAGAAATTATTGCTACGCGACCATTATCACGTGACTACATGACCATTATCACGTGACTACACGGCTATTATCACGTGACTACACGACCATTGTTACACGACCATTGTTACGCGACCATCTCAGCAAACGAGTGAGACGATTGAAGTGTGAATGAAGAATTGAAGGCAACTACCATATTCGCTCGTAATAACGCCCTGGTCGTATAGAAAAGAAACGCTTTTTTTCTGGGGGTATACTAGGGCATGGACGTTCTTTTGGTCCTAGGCGTATACATGGTTACAATATGCTGTCGTTTCGCCAGTCACCATCTAAACACTTGAAGACTAGAAATACCACAAATGCTTGCAATTATCCATTTGCAAGATCGAAGGTACTGGTATCCGTGCACCATGCACCATGAACCAAACTAGACACTACACACGCAAACCGAAGTGGTCGGCTTGAAGCCTGTCAAAAGCATCACGATTGCTAATTGCAACGAATAATAGTAAGCACTTTCACACAATACGGACACCAGCTCATCAAACGCACACAGACGGAACAAATGTTCTGTGGACCCTATTTTGTTTTGTCTGCGCATGCGTATCGTGGACATCTAGTTGGCTATGGGCGTATACTTGGGCATGGGCATTTCTTCAGGCTGAAAGTTCTGACCTGCCAAACATGGGCGTATATACAGGCATGGGCGTTATTACGGGCGAATACGGTATAGTACTTTGCGTTCAATTATCCGATTCAGGCAATCAATTATTCGAATTGGGCGTTCAGTTATCCGATTCGGGCATTCAATTATCTGACTCAGGCATTCAATTATCCAATGTTCTGTCCTAATTAGAAGTCCCAAATATAGAAATAATTATTTTAGTCACACATTTCTTTCATGACGTCTTTCTATGATGATACTCACGTTTCAGCTGAACAATAAAAGATTGATTCAAGAAAGGTGGGAAGGCGAGGTAGTGAAATCCAAGCTCTTGATTAGCTAAAAACCCACTACGACGCATGATGGACTGTTGCATGGTATCACGCAGGACGTGCAGTTTACAAAGTATGCGGATTACACCACGATGGACGGAGCAAGGCGTTGTTGTAGGCTTCCTAGATATGTAGATTTAGTTCGCTCACAACAGCTTAGTTAGACCTCCGCGGAAACGTGGGACACCAAGATTAGTGCAAAGGAAACTATCGTACAACACACACTAAAAACTTACGCTAAAGTCAAGATTAATTACAAATTATTTTGTCTAGACAGCTAATGAATGATGATATTTGAGGGGCTGCCCAATCGCAGACTATGTAAGTTATTCAGTTTTCCATGATATTGCACAACAGCCGTAAGCAACGGATAATTGATTGTCTGAATCGGATAATTGAACGCAAAATACTATAAAAGAGCAACTGAAAGTCTGTTTCCTGAGTTCCCGCATTTGTTTCACAAAACTATTGCTATACGTAACGCAACCAATTGTTACGAGAATAGGTAAAGACAGAACACCATTGCTCGCCAAACACAATGCTAACCGAGCATTTACTAGTTATTGGGCTGCCTTATACCCCATTCACACAAGCACAGCTCCAAACTGAACCGAGCCAAACCAGCCTGGGCTAATGAAGCGAGCCAGCCCTTGTTCACATGGCTACACACACACACACACACACACACACACACACACACACACACACACACACACACACACCGGAAGTAAACTCTACTCTGACTCTGTTGTTGCAGCATCCAGCCTTTCTGTCTTGGAATTCCCTGTAGTTTTACTCTGAGTATGTCACATTTTACTGGTAGAAATTATTCGTTTTAACATGCTTTACATAAAAATATTTTATGCAAACATTTTTCCCAACCGACTGACCCAAATATCAATGAGCTGGTGACCCGAAACATGAAATTTATCAGTGTGGCCTAATCATAAATTTCTAAATTATTGTATTGCTGTAATTGTTGTGTCTTATGTTTAGATAAGAGTTAAGCCGTTTACTAACAAGACAATAACAGCCGAGTTCAACAAATCTTTTGTATTTCCCGAAAAGTGTCACTGTGCAAAGGGGTGTGAATATATGCCGCCTCATTTGGAATGGGAGAAATACGTTGGAGGCAGATACGAATACAAGAATATCCCGATTGAGAATAAGATGAAGAGAGTTCATGCTGTTGATGGTGGAAGATTGGGGTTGGAGCTTGTTTTTGATGTTGTAAGGAAGGAGGATGAGGGAAAGTACAGATGTGTGATTCTGAATGATTTCAACAAAGTGATAAATGAATCTGATTTTGAGCTCAGAGTTTCAGGTGTTTATTTAATAAGGACTGGAACACACGTGCGTGCGCGTGCACGCGCGCACACACACACACACACACACACACACACACACACACAATAGTTGAAGACCAGGCAGACAGACAGACAGACAGACAACTGAGTGCAGATACGGCGAGTTCAAACACCACTGGACGACTCGATTCTCAATTTCGTAGCATCAGTGCAATACAAGAGTGTTACTGCAGAAGATGAGCAGAGTCCAGTATAGTGGTGACTCGGTTGGTGCCATTAGTAACTCTGTTAGCTTATTGTCAACTGTTTGACTCTTAGTTGTAATTAGTGACCTCTTGGGTCTAATTTGTCTTAGAAATTGCTGATTTTTAGCGTAGAATGTTAATTATATATTGTATAAGGAATATATGTATTGACAGACAGACAGCCAGACAGACAGACAGACAGAAAACATACTAGAGAGAACGTCTGTCTGGTTTGTCTGTCCAACTGCAGAAATGCATGTAACTCAAGAGTGATATATAGAAAAATAGGACTTCAAAATATAAGTACAGTAGAACCTCGCTAGTCCGTATAGCCCCATGCCAAGCTCCGTTCGGATTAGTGAATTGTTCGGATTATCAAAAATGCCAAAACGTGTAACCTTGGAGGTCCAGACTTTGCCTCGAACACCCAGACCACTAGCGCATTTACGTATCTCTACACAAACGTCATGTTTGTGGTAAAGGACACTGCTGCAATGACTACATATACTTCTAAATAACGTGATAGTCAGGATTTAGAATAGTTAGATACGCGCATTTGCTGGAAACTATATAACCGGATGCTGCCCAATAGGATCTGGATACGCAAGGCAGGGCGCCAAAGGTAATTCGGATTAGCGAGGATTCGGATCAGTGAGGTCCGGATTAGCGAGGTTCTACTGTAATGAGTAGTTTTACAAGTTTCCAGGCTTTGTGGCCTTGGAGTAGATAATGATGAAAGTAGCTTTGACATTAATGAACATCATGAAGCTGGTAGATAGGGTAGCTGTAAGCCAGTTGTCCCTGGGCAGCCATAGTTTGCCGTTTCAGTTGCCCGAACATTTTTGGTTGTCCCAGGCACCCAGCAACCGATTTGTCTTACACTGCACACACACACACACACACACACACACACACACACACACACACACACACACACACACACACACACACACACACACACACACACTTATGGTGTGTGTGCCTATTGGGAATGAACTTCATTGTGACATCTCTCTGTCTCTGTCCATTTGTCTCCATGTCTGTTTGTCTGTCATTTAACCCGTTTGTATGTACTGTACATCTGCTTATTTACCTGCTTGTTTGTTGTCTAGGTGCTCCAACTTCAGCACCAGTTTTCACAACCAAAATTCCTACTCAACTTAAGCCGTTTACCAATACGAACGTAACAGCTGAGATCAACAAATCATTTGAATTTCCTGAATTATGTGCAGCAGCTAACGGTCGTCACCGTCCAAAATGGGCAAAATACGTTGTGGACAAAAGCAAGTACCGATACTTCCCGTTTGATAACACAAAGAGAATTCATGCTGTTGGTAATGGATTGTTGGGTGTGGCTCTTGTGTTTGATGTTGTCAAGAAGAAGGATGAGCACGAGTACAAATGCTTGCTTCTAGATCATTCACACCGTGTGGTTGAGGTGGCTGCAGTGGAGCTGAGAGTTTCTGGTGAGAATGACTTGGTGACATCCATTTGCTTGTAATGCAGTGTGTATGCCTGCTTTCCTGTGTCCTTCTTTGTTTAAGAAAATATAATTTAAATTTATAACTGAAAAAACTTGAAAAAATTGTACAAAAATTTAAAAATTGGACAAAAATTGAAACTAAAATGAAAAATTGAAACAAAAATGAAAAAAATTGAAAAATTGAAAAAATTATATTTTTATGATTCTTTTATAGTGTATATGGATTCACTCATTGTAAAAATGTGTAAAAATTTGAATGTGGAGTAAACACAAATCGTGTTAAATAAATATATAATTTTTACTCAAATATATGTACTAGATACTAGCCTACACCCGCCCAGCCGAGTCGAGTCCCCAAGAGGGGTCCCCGGTGAGTCGAGCACGAGCTGGTTGAAATCGCACCCATCCTCAACTGGTTGAAATTGCACCCATCTGGCAGCATCAGCGCACCGATCCGTCCACCCCTGCACACATGTACACACCACTGTGGGTACACTTAAACTAAACAAAAAATAATGTTATAAACTAAAAAATTAAAATATATATTATAAATTAAATATTGAAAAAATATTGTAAATTAAGAATTAGAATAAAATATTAAAAATTAAATTTTTAAAATTAATAATATTTATATAATAAAATAAATTTAAAAATTAAAAATATTTATATAATAATATATATATATATATATATATAACATAATTTTTTATATTTTTTTTGATATGAATTACTATGAAATAGATTTGACCTAAACACATCACATTTTATAAAGAGTATAAAATTATAATAAAATTATAAAATACACAAAATTTTATATTTCACCTTAATTGTTACATTTTCTATCGTAGCTGCTCCAACTTCAGCTGCAGTTTTCATCGACAAAGTTTCTACTCAACTTCATGCTTCAACGAGTGCAGCAAATGTCACTCCAACTTCATCTCAAACTTCACTGTTTACCACACAATCTACCATATCCACCACTCTACCTCTACATGAGACAGTTGAGCCTCCTTCTAATGTATCCACTCCTGCTGTACAACAGTCAGTTGAGACGTCATCTAATTCTCTGGTCATGCCACTAGTTGCCGTCATCATCAGTGTTGTTGTCATGTTTGTTGTATTCGCTGCATTTTTATTCTACAAGTGGAGACGATATGTAGATGGTGATTCAATGTGGCCGGCATGGACAGTCAAAGCTTCCGTGTCTCGTCAGTCGTCAACACAGTCCACTCAGCCGTGTATCAAACCCGATATGGAGGAAGAGAATGATTCAATGATGGCCAATCGGCTTTCTCCAAATCAGAATGGCCAGTTGGCACATCTGGCAAGAATGAGATCGTGTCACTCTGTCAAGTATGATCCTGCGTGGGAGTGGCCACGAGAACAGCTGAAATTTAGTGGACTTCTAGGTGAGCAGTTGATCAGTCGTCATGCACATTCATTTATGGTTACTTGCTTGTTGACTTGCTTGTTTACCTGCTTCTTTGCTTGCTTGTTTACCTGCTTGTTTACTTGCTGCTTGTTTACCTGCTTGTTTACTTGCTTATTTACCTGCTTGTTTACTTGCTTGTTTACCTGCTTGTTTACTTGCTTGTTTACCTGCTTGTTTACTTGCTTGTTTACCTGCTTCTTTACTTGCTTCTTTACCTACTTTGTTTGGTTGTTTACCTGCTTATTTACTTGCTTGTTTACCTACTTTGTTTACCTGCTTGTTTACCTACTTTGTTTACTTGCTTGTTTGCCTGCTTCTCTACCTGCTTATTTACCTGCTTGTTTACTTTCTTGTTTACTTTCTTGTTTACTTGCTTGTTTACCTACTTTGTTTGCTTGTTTACCTTGTTTACGTGTTGTTTACTTCCATGTTTGCCTGTTGTTTACTTCCATGTTTGCCTGCTTGTTTATCTGCTTGTTTACCTGCTTGTTTACTTTCGTGTTTACTTGCTTGCCTTGTGTCTGATTACTGACGATTTTGAGTGTCTCACTGTCTGCTCTGTGATGTGTAGGTGAAGGATATTTTGGTGCTGTATTGGGAGCAGAAACATTGTATATCACACCTAATGCCCCAACAAAGGTGGCAGTCAAAATGTTGAAAGGTCTGATTGTTAGTAAATACTGGAAATAGATAAATGAGCTAAAGTGTGAAATGGGTAGCAGAACACACACACACACACACACACACACACACACACACACACACACACACACACACACACACACACACACACACACACACACACACACACACACACACACACACACACACACACACACACAGACACAGACACAGACACACACACACACACACACACACACACACACACACACACACACACACACACACACACACACACACACACATACACACACACACACACACACACCAGAGTTGCCAACTCACACGTAACTTGCGTGAGACTCACGCAAGTTCCTTCAGCTCACACGCTCACACGCAAGGAACCTAGATCTCACGCAACTTCTAGATTGCTGGAACTAGATCCAGGCAGACATGTACAGTAAACCTGTAGGTAGACACCATAGATTACGCAAAAATCTGTACTGTTTGATAGTAACTAATATAAAATCTAACAAGACTGATGTAATAGTGCAACAGTTGTCCCAAATGCCTGTGCTTTGCGATAAATTGATAGCCTGGAAATCGAGGATGCATAAAATAGTCCCCTAGATTGCAGTGCGCGATGTGTATGCAAATTGTGGAATATTACGCCACGCGATCTCGAGGAAGCGAGGAAGCAACAAACAGTGAACACCCAGCACTATAGTTTACTGTTTGTAAAATTTAGGTATTTAGTTGTTTGCGGCCGTGCCCATATGCAGATATAAGTACTGATGAATATCTGAGATCTCACACATTTTCAGTATTTCTAGTTGGTAACTCTGACACACATACACACACACACACACACACACACACACACACACACACACACACACACACACACACACACACACACACACTGCACAGTCAATTCTGCTTCAGTTGCATTGTTTTGTAATGGTGAGTGTTTGTTGTATGCGGTTGTTGACGTCTTTGGCTTGTTGATGTGCAGATGAAGATAATGATTCTATGAGGTACGCATTAGCCATGGAGGCAAACATCATGAAATCTGTGGGAAGACACAAGAATGTTCTTAGTCTTCTCGGGCTTTGCACAGTGAATGGTAAGGAGAACGAATGTAAAACACTCATGTGGGCAGAGCAGCAGATCCTAACAGACAGAGACGACAGGCAGACAGACAGACAAAAACACAAAGAGACAGACAAACAGACAGACAAACATACAAAGACAGACAAACAGACACACAAATATACAAACAGAAGAATAGACAGACAAATAGACAGACAAACATACAAACAGAAAGATAGACAGACAAAAACAGACAGACAGACAGACAAACATACATACAAACAGACACACGAATAGACAGACAGACAGGCAGACAGACAAGCACATAAAGAGACAAAGAGACACACACACAAAGAGACAGACAACCAGACAGACAAACACACAAACAGAAAGATAGACAGACCAATAGACAGACAGACAGACAAACAAACATACAAATTTGCAAAGAGACAGACAAACATACAAACAGACAGAAAGAGACAATAGTAGAGAAACATACACACGCTAGGCATCACTTTAGTTTGTGTGGTTGCAGGTCCTCTATGGTTGATCACAGAGTTTGCCGTCCATGGTAATCTACGTACACATCTTCGTTCTAAGAGACCACAGAAAGAGCAGTCACCTGCATTGTGTGACCACACAGTTTGGCCCAACCAAGGCCAACTGCCAGACAGAGACGCATTTGGATATGCACTTCAAATAGCCAGAGGCATGGAGTTCCTCATCAGTCATCGAGTACGAAACAAAGTGAGTTTGCTTGTGGGGACGTTGACTTATTCGTTTCACCGTTTCAGTGTCTTCATCGTGACCTGGCGGGTCGTAATGTGCTCGTGTGTGACGAAGAAGTACTGAAGGTTGGTGACTTTGGTCTTGCTAGAGAGTTAAAGTATTGTGACTACTACAGGAGAAAGAACAAGGTGTGTACATATAACAGGGAGTGAGCGTGACAGGCATGGTGATTAGTATGTGTGTATGTAGGGAATTCTGCCAGTCAAGTGGACAGCACCCGAGGCTTTATTTGATGAGAAGTTGTACACAGAATACAGTGATGTGTGAGTGAAACTGTTTTGTATGTCTGTTTGTACATGCAGTATGTATCATTGCATGTCCATGTGACAGTGCAGTATGTATCATTGTATGTCTATTTGACAGTATGTATTGTTGTATGTCCATTTGACAGTGCAGTATGTATTGTTGTATGTCAATTTGAAAGTGCAGTATGTATTGTTGTATGTCCATTTGACAGTGCAGTTTGTATCATTGCATGTCCATGTGACAGTGCAGTATGCATCATTGTATGTCCATTTGACAGTGCCGTATGTATTGTTGTATGTCCATTTGACAGTGCAATATGTATCATTGTATGTTCATTTGACGCAGGAATGGCAATATAGAAATTTCAGTGAATTTGGCAACTTTGTGGGGGCTGGGCTGGATAGGATGGGCAGACGGATGGGTGGATGGATTGATATATATATATATATATATATGACTAAATAATTAATATTAGGTGAAATAATTAAATGAAAAGCAATAAATAATTATAATAATTACTAGTAATTGAAATTATTTTTAAATAAGTTATTATTAATTAAAATAATTATAAATGATTATTAGTAATCAAAATTATAAATCAAATGTTAACGTGCGTTAGGCTCTTTGCTTTTAACGGGCCTGACGTCATGTTTTGTTTCACAAAACGTTAAATTTTTGATTTTAGTTGCTATTCTGTGTTTCTTTCCATTGCAGTTGGTCGTATGGAATTTTGCTGTGGGAAATTGCAACTCTTGGTACGTCGGTTATTCATTCCCTCTTAATTAATTAATCATTATTACCCGGATGTTGTGTAAATGTCAGGTGGATCGCCATATCCTGGTGTTCCTGTTGAGCGACTATGTGAGCTGCTGTCAACATCAAACTACAGACTAAGCCGGCCTTGTCACTGTCCACAAAAACTGTAATCAACTTCACACTGTGACGTTCGGCCTGTTTGTATGTATCGTGTTGATGTCTAGCTACGAGATGATGAAACGATGTTGGGAAGGAAAGCCATCAGAACGTCCAAAATTTAGCAAAATTAGAGAAGATCTGGAACAGATAATGTCTGAAATCGAAGTGAGTATACCTTACCCTACAGGCAATATGTGTAGTCTGATGGTATAGGCAGACGGGTGGGTGGACAAACATATGGATCAGGATTCTCCTTAAGTCTCGCGTAGCCAAACCATCTCCGCCTTCAGCGAGAGATCCTTGGGTGTTGGATGTTTGTGTGCTAAGGTTGTCATCCGTGTGGCAAAGGAACCAAAGTAGGCCAGAAATGTGGTCACTTCATGCCACCATTTTGTGCATCATCTTGTATAGGTAATTTTTAGCCACACTTACTCGATATAGAAATTTGAATGGGTGTGGCAACTTTGTAGGGGTTTGGCTGGATGTTTGGGTGGGTGAATAGGTGGGTGGACGAGTGGGTTATATTTTGAATACAACTTAAAACATAATCAAGTGGCTGGATGGACAGACAGGTAGACAGACAGAGGGGTGGACAGACAGGTGGGTAGACAGACAGAGGGGTGGACAGACAGGTGGGTAGACAGATGGGTGGGCGGACGGGTGGATGGACAGACAGGTGGGTAGACAGATGGGTGGGCGGACGGGTGGATGGACAGACAAATGGGTTGACAGACAGACAGATGGGCGAACAGACAGACGGGTAGATGGACAGACAGACAGGTGGATCAATATACAGGCAAAACAATACAGTCACATGCAGATCACATCTTGATTGCATTACTTTTTGTGATACTCCTTCGTTTCAGGAATCTACGAACACCTCTGGCAATGGTGAATGTCTGGAGTCCATCACGCCAACGTGACCACACATCATAAGGACATGTAACTAACAGTAAAAATTACTGTGAACCTCCAATCGTCAGTCTTTTCACTGTACACGATGATCACGTGACGATTACACACACGCTGCCATCATACATAGTAGACAGTCAGTTGCTCTTGATACACACAATTAGTTATGTAGCACAATAAATTAATTAATAATTTTTATTGAAAACTGGTTAGTTGTTACTGCGCATGCTCAGTCCTGTGTGCATACTTTCTGTTGGAAGAGACCATACACATTAGATGATTCAAAGTAATACATCAATATGGACAAAAAGCTCATATGCCCATCATCAGCAATAGCAGAAAACAATACACAAAGATGCAGCAACGCACGCGCGCGTGTTCCTTTATAAACTACAGAGTTAATTGCAAACGTTGTGCAGCAAACGATAATCAACGGTTTCGATTGTTCTGCTGCTGCTCGTAGTACATGAAGTCCTAGAATCAACACACACGTTTGGCATCCACGTTATTGGGAAGGATGTATGTTAATGTTGTTCTACTGTGATGAAGATACTAGAGGAGGCATTTCACTGCATGTTTGTTTGGAGTGTGTGGTGTGAGTGCACTCGGTGTTTTCGTTCACATTGTGAGGCTTCTAGCATGGCGAATGTGTGAACAACTGATTTCTCCAAACATTTTCGGTACTAGCTTGTTGATTCTGGTTAGAGTATAGTGTTGAGCTAGACTAGGATTGTATACAAGATGGGAACGTATTACACTCAAGTGTGGTGTGCAGAATCCTTTGACATGCGGCATACACAAGCATGCGTGTGCACACACACACACACACACACACACACACACACACACACACACACACACACACATGCATGCATGCACACACACGCACATGCACACACACACACACACACACACACACACACACACACATATGCACACATGCACACATGCACACACACACACACCACACACACACACACACACACACACACACACACCACACACACACACACACACACACACACACACACACACACACATGCACACACACTACATTATCCTAATCCCATAATTCTTTGTTACGTTGGACACATTGTGTTGTGGGTATATAATTATATATATATATATATATATATATATATATATATATATATATATATATATATATATATACCCACTACACTGTACTTTACCAACTCAGATGTAGTTAGTACTGTACTTACAATGAGAAAAGCAGCAGACAAGAGAACAGCCTTCATTTGCCACGGCATGTCCATAGGAACTACACACAAAGAAGTACACAAATGTCAACACCACAAACAGCTTAATAGCAATCAATGGAAGCAAAACACTCACAGTTCAGAGTGAAGTTGTCAGCATCCGTGTACGCTTCCTTCAAACAGCCGCCCCACTGGTTGGTTAGAGTGCCAATTTGAGTGCCATTCTGGTCGTTCAAGATCTAAAACGAAAGCCAGTCAACAACAAACCAGAAAAATACATGCACACGCGCGCGTGCGCACGCACACACACACACACACACACACACACACACACACACACACACACACACACACACACACACACACACAAGCGCACAATGTTACAGATGCGAGTTCTAGCACCAAAAATTCAGGAATCGGATAAACAAGATTTTAGCAAAGAAAACCATTGCTGCTATGCTAACCGGGCTTTTTCAAGATACACTAAACTTTAGGATGTGCATCCTAGAGAGATGCTTGTAATCAGACACTTTGAAATCAATGACTTCAACAAGTACATTATCACCGTTTAACCACCTCAGGACTGTTAATCAGATCTACTTTCTAATCAGTGTTTCCGTTGGCCGATCGCCAAATAGGCAAATGCTACAATGTCACTGGCTATAAAACGGTAAATCCTCATTGCCAAATTGGCTAGCTGTTACGTTGTACCATGTACACCTTTCTCTGTATCTTACAAACACAGTTGCTACAGGCACTAAGAAAGGCAATTAGTGCAACAGATTACAGCACCAAGGGCTAGAAGGCCGATCTATTGCGCATGCTGTAGCACATGCTGGGCACTCAATCTAACTAGAAATCTAACTAAAAATGAGGTTCTGATGAAGACAGTGCAGAAGTAAACATAAGGAGACCGGATGGTAGAAACAACAAAAATGGATGATG
>NC_085096.1:137500-185000 GCF_963422355.1 Corticium candelabrum
GTGCTTTTTCCCTGGCAGAAGAAAGCACTAGTGCTGTCGCATCCAGTAAAGGCATGCAATCCCGGAAGTGCTTTACACACATCTTCTCGTAGTGAACAAGCAATAGCTGTCATGCTGATGTAGCGCCTCCGATTTCTTGTACCTGTCTGCCATATTATCTCTGCCGGGATCTGATGTGCGACAGAGCAGCCTATCACTAAAACGTCGCTATCTGGTGAACAGATGACAATGCGAGATGCTCCCATGTTTGCTGCATGGTTGGCGTGCAAAAACATTCGAGTGTCCGCTTCTTCTGCACTGCACGAAAGTGCTGGAATCAATTGTTCAGTGACCGTCACAGCATCGTTTGTAGTAAACCTTGAGCAATTGCTGCCGTGACACACAAATACACACTTGCCATTAAGGAGACGCACGTATTTTGGGAGCTGCCATTCCTTAAACAGAAAATCAACAAGAGCAATTTTATTTGCTGCAGCTGCCAAGAACCTTTTCCAGTCACGAGGAAGCTTCTGGTGACGATGCTGTATTTGGATCACAGCAGGCGTGACAAATGATGTGCGGCAATTTCTCTCCCAATTTTTGATTGATAAATTCGGATAACAATCAATCACGAAGTCAATCCGATTTCCAGTATGAGTACCTTGGGTAATGCAAGTAAAGAGCTGAAGAGCAAGATGAGCGTAAGTTGTTCCGGAAGGAGTGGTAGCTTGTACTGTAGCATTTAATGGAAATTGTACAGGAGTGACGTATTTTTCCAGTGAAGGTATCATCTTGGACTTGGCTGTCTTTTGAAGCCCTCCATCAACAGTAGCTAGTGACCATGAAAGAGCGCTAAGTTCAAAGCAGAACACCTCTTCAAGCTTTAATGATCTTGTCTGACTTACAACTATCAGTCGTGAAAACAATGATCTGTCGGACCGAGGTACCACTGAACGAATGCTTTTGCTTTTGGTGGATGCAGCACAGTCGTAAACGTTTTCAACTTTAGTTTCTCTAAGACGCCAAAAAAGTCTACGTCATCGCTAAGCAAACGTTGTTGAAAGAATTGGGTCGTTTTGCCTCGCCCTTGCTGCAAGCCAATAAGAGATCATCTTATACTTCACAGGGAGCGGTTACTCCAGAGCAAAGACCGACAAAATCATCTGATTTATCAGCAAACAGATTAACTCCTAGCAGTCAAGAAACGCATTCACAATCTTAACATCATTTTCGTCTCTACATGATTCTGCTGACAGTTGTTGACTTGCCAAATTTGCATCAAGTGCATCATCAGTTTCTTTGGAAGAACAAGCAGCTAGTTGTCTACACTGGCGTGTAAACGCTGATCGATGGTGGGCACTTAGAATCCACCGATGCACAGCCCCAGTTAGCTGACTAATGCCAATAACACCTCCACTAGTCTTCATGTCTCGGTTTATGCTCTGCTCTATAGCATGATCAACGGCAACTTGTGAAAAGGAACGGTCCGACCTTTGTACTGCAAACTCACCACGTTGCATCTGGTTATATGCATCTGGATGAGTTACTGGAAAACAGCTCATCTCATAATAGTAAACTGACAAATAACGAGCATAGTTGACACGATCATATGCAAAAGTCAACGGCAAGATTTCACAAATACACTGCAGATGCAAATCCCATTGAGCTCACGTGTTGCACGAACAAATCTTACCAGTAGGAATACCATGTCTATGTATGACATCCAGAGTGAAGCTGTTGGGGATACACTTACGGAACAAAATTGACGGTAACACAACTCGATTGCCTTAAATTTGTCATTAGAAAGAACGGAAGCAATTGATGTCGGTGATAATTGCGTACGAACCTCATTCATTAGCTCCTTGAAAACTAGCAGATCAAGTTGAGTGTTCTTTATATGTTCCTCAAACTGTAATCAGTGAACACGAAACAAAACTTCAGCAACTGTCTTGTGTGCCCGAATAGCCCGGTTATAGTGCTTGCCATTAAGGACACCGTCTCCTGATCCCACACTTACAATTCCTGTTTCAAATAAAATATCCCTAAGCCCAGCATCTCCAAAACACTTGCCAAGAATAGCTAAAAATGTCATTGATGTGTGGAATCCTCCCATACGAGCAACAACGTTGGACAGTGTGGGCACTCTTTCCATAAAATTTCCTGAGCCTTGGCATAAATAGCTTGATCGAAAACGACAACAACGTCTTGCTGTGGTAACTTTTTTGCCATAGCAGCAGCATATTGTAGTACATTGTGGACTGTTGCAATGTCTGTGGGTGGAGCGTTGATAACTGGACAGTACCCGATAACACTTTGCTGACAAGGATGTTCTCGATGGTAAATACTGTTGAATGGAGTCCAACTTGGAACGCGCAAGCCTTCACCCATACCAAAGAGAGGCGATACATCAGATGGCAACCGCAGTGCCAACCACATAAAATCTAGAGCAGATGCTGTTTTAACACAATCTGCAATTTCTGCATGTTGCAATAAAGTCATATCGGCTGTCAATCGAGGTGGACCAAAGCGAGAACTTGTAAAGTAAGGTTGTGTTTCACTGGCTATGGGCACAGTGACAGATCGCTTGTCGCCGCGTGTTTGCCGTTTATAATCACCAACTTGAAAAAATGACTGTAAAGATGCTGCAAGCAAGCGTTGAATTACGATGCCATTAGTGCAATGGGTGGTGTTAGCACCTGTACAAGTCTCCTCACAAAGATCAAAATTATCAAAGCAAAACACAGCACTCACATTCTTGTCAATATTAGCTGGCAAGACCACCTCTCCACTTCTGTCTAATTCATGTTGAGCCAATGCAGTATCGATTTCCAAGAGCTGACTTGCTGAAACTCCATGACCAAACCCATTCAACAGTGATACCAATTGTGTGCTGCGAGTGACATGATATATTGCCATCGGTAATGCAACATGCCTTGGAAGCTTAACACGACCCCATCTCGTACAGAACAAAATGTCTTGAGCTATTGATAATATTCATCGATGATCATCAGCACTCTTCACTGTAACTGTTTCTCCTTTGGGAGGAATATCTTCGTCTCCAGTGATGATCCAAGACAGTAAGTTGTATAACGATGCTGGAACAATGACATTATCAGAGCACACGTCAACTGGCGTTGGTGGCCAAGGCATAGGGTCCTTAATGACTTTAAGATCAGTGCGAATCATTGTTGCAGTGTGAAACAAAGCGACAGTACCCTCAGTATTTGCTTCACTGGCAAATGATTGGTCTGCATCTATAATAGTGTCCATTTCGGCAGCAGTACACCATTGCTCAACTTGTTCAGGCTCGCCATGATATATGTCATCTCCAGGGTATTCACTTGAATCATCAGTATCAGTGCCAGTAGCCTCATCCAGAAGTTCTTGAAGCAGTTCAGATACACGAATCAGAGGCAAGTGAGCACTGTACAAAACGCACAGTTTTCCTAGCCTTCCTTTTGATAAAAAACAACTTCTTCACCAAAGTGTGTTCGCAAGCAGCGTTTCAATTTCTCTGTACGATATTGTGGATTGCTTAATCCCTGCTCCACCAATAACCGATTAAATCGGTAACACATAGCAGGCATAGTGACAAGCCGTTCACCTCTACGTAGTGGACCTTGAATCTCTTGCAACAAATTCTTGAAGGCAGTCTCATATGGACTAGATTGCTCTTCTTCGGTGTCTATTAGTTTTCTAGATCTTTCCTATTTGTGTATCGTTGGTAGCAACTCCTATGGTATTTCACTTCTGCAGCTACATCATCGCCACCTACAAGGTATACCAGCAGTCGCTGGTCATCTCGTAAAGTTGCAGCATTGCGTAGTGTACCATGAAGACTTGTGCAAGTTGTCAGCTTTTCAGTACAACGTCTGTCTTCGCTGTCTCTCTTTGCTCGACCTCGTTTTCTTTCTGGCAGATAATGCACAGGCTGGGATCTGTTTGAAATTGAACATCAAAACGTTTGCTTGTTCTTTTTTTGCGATCTGTCCAACTGAGGATTATTACCGCAATTTGCAGATGCTGCTGGAGTTTCAACAACACAAGTATCAACATTTCTAGATAGACACCTCTGTTTCCTACGCTTCCTTGGAGATCGTACATACTCTGGGTCGTTGTCTTCTTGGTCTGTTTCCGTTTCCATTGGACGAGAAGCAAATTAAAAAAATCACGTCTTCAGAGTAAGCACTAGTTAGCTAGCTCTCGATCGCGGTCTGATCTGATCTGTTCTTGTAGAGTGTCTTTGTATATAGAGAAGCTGTAGTTTCAATTACATCACCTAATCAGTACCGTTCACTGACACTACACAAACTAAACGGTTTTACTAGAGTTCTAGTATGCCAGTGCAGTGTAGTCTAGGCTAGCTTGCACTCTGTACCTGCATCTAGCTGTTCTCCTGGTTGCAGCGTCATAGAAGTTAATTAATTAAGGAGTTTCAACTGCATCATGTAATTGGTAAGGTTTACTGAAACTACGCAAACTGCACTACACTGTACCATATTTGTGTACATCTGTGCAGTACTACAGGTGCAACTGTCAAAGTACACCTCCTCACATCCTGTTTACGTCACGTCTTGGAACAAATTAGAGTTTCTACAGCGGTATTTATCACGTAATTGCAAGAGGTAACGTGTCGGATGCTTCACAGTAACCTACAGGTAGCAGAAACCTGCAAAACGTAAGCGATTTGCTGAGTATAGTGTAACGCACATTAGGCCTCTCGGTCCCAGTTCATTGTTGTGCGGCTAATTTACAAAACGGTATTTTTCTAGGTGATCAGACTCGATCTGTCTCGCCAAACATAGATATTTTCAAACATCTAAAGTCATACTGCAAGCTACAAGTGCCAAAAATTGGTTTGCCAAGGGGTGCACGGGCGGCATTTTCTGAAGCCTTTTTCGCAATTGGTCCACGGGCTGTGTGTGTGTGTGTTTGTGTGTGTGTGTGTGTGTGTGTGTGTGTGTGTGTGTGTGTGTGTGTGTGCGTGCGTACGTGTGTACGCCTCTGAATTCCAGCATATTTTATACACACAATTCAACTGTAAACGATTCCAGTATATTTTTCTACAATTCCGTTGTGCAGTTCGTCACGTTGCGCGTGCCATAAATCACACCAGCGTGTCTGCAACAGCTCAACTCACGAACGTCTGTTACACACAAAACTTACTCTCCGCTGCGAAGTAGACCTGCTGTCCCATCGTGTTCTTAATAACATACTTATTCTCCGTCTCGAAACCCGTCAGCACTGCCCAATTAATCAAAACAAAAAACTACATCAGAGAAACGAAACACGCACGGGGTCAGAGTGCCCGATGTGTGTGTGTGTGTGTGTGTGTGTGTGTGTGTGTGTGTGTGTGTGTGTGTGTGTGTGTGTGTGTGTGTGCGTGCGTGTGTGTGCGTGTGAGTGTGCGTGTGCATGTGCGTGTGTAACTTACTTTCCAAGATTTCTACGAGTTGGTGGATGAGGAGCTGGTCGACTTGCGCGAGATACTCGAGACCCGGCGGAATGCCCTCGATTGCAAGCGGCGGAGGCATGAGAGAGATGGGCGGACGCGCGCCCGGAGGAGCTTGTTGCATCATCGGAGGCTGTTGACCGCTTGGATAGGCAAGTGGCTGTTGGGTTTGAGGGTAATAAGGCTGCTGACCGAGTGGCTGTTGGGTTTGAGGGTAATAAGGCTGCTGAGCGAGTGGCTGTTGTAAAATCACGGGCTTCTGGGCTTCAACGACCTCTCCCTTACCATCCATTCTTCTCTCTTACTAAGTAGGTGTTCACATGATTAGCGCGCGTGAGATCTTCGAATTCTGTGATGTAATCATGACTCAGCCACTTGAACGAATTCTACGACTCAGCCTTCTAGAACGCACCTAGTATGCGATTTCCCGCAGACTTCCGGCAAGATGAGATCGATATTGGATCAACATCTGGCCGGATGTGTGGTTAACTAGCGCACGCTAAGCAGTTCTCAGACTAAAATTAATTCATTAACGGAAATTACTATTAAACATGCGCACTAGCAACTTGATGACCTCCAATGCCTGATACGTAACAGACAGTGGCAACAATTTACTAATTCTTATCTCTCCCTAAAGTATTGCTAATGCCCGGAAGTATTTGCTAATGCCCGGAGGTATACCCTCCAGGCAAAAGTTCCGTTTTTAGAAAGTGGTCCGGCCATGCCAAATACACACGCAGGGCATTGATTTACCAGTGTAAAGTATCGTAAAAATAAGGATCCGCTTCAAATAATTAATTAATTAATTAATCCAGAAGGAGCCTTTATAATATATTTTATATATCCCCTTGGATAGCACCATACAGCAAGGAGTCTTGTCTGTCTCTAGAAGGTGTAGTTGTCTGTCTGTCTGTCAAATAACCTTTATCTCAAACATACATCTATAATACAATGCTAGCAAGGTAACAATGTAAGTTCCGAACTACAAGAGTTCACTAGAACTACATTTCAAAAACAAACATCTAGGAGAACAACTCAAACTACCCGAAGCCAACTTAGTAGCTGAAAAATTGGGTGTCTGTCTGTCTGTCTGTCTGTCTGTCTGTCTGTCTGTCTGTCTGTCTGTCTGTCTGTCTGTCTGTCTGTCAAACACATTTATTTGAACATTTTATCTATGATACATTTCCGCAATGCAAAAACTATAGATGCTATCCAACTACTATCAATGTTCATGAACTAAACTAAATTCAAAAACAAAACTTGAAGGAGCTAATAGCTCTAAAAACTCTAGAAACTCTAAAAGCAGCTAAATTACGTGCAAAGCCCTAGCTCAGTGTCAGCTAGTGGCTAAAGAACTGAGTGGCATAAAAGTCACTTCTGTTGACTCCAGTCAATGAAGACAGACTTCTGTCTGTCTGTCTGTCTGTCTGTCTGTCTGTCTGTCTGTCTGTCTGTCTGTCTGTCTGTCTGTCTGTTAATACATATATTTTCAAACATTGAACTATTATACACTGTAGTGTAGTGACATCTGAAACAAACTATATACACATAGAGTAGTACGTAGTACGCGTGCCTAGCTTGTTATTGACTTACTTGAGTGTTGGCTAGTTTAGGCTGCAAATATAACACTGTCGAGTACTGAGCCTACTGTGTCGAACCCCGAACTTACAAGGTATAACATTGGCGACGAGGATATGGCGCAGTCAAGAGTCCTAGGAAAACTGGCTGAGTTTCAAGCTGGAACAGACAGCGTAGACGAATATGTCGACCGATTTAAGTTGTATTGCACCGCAAACGACGTAGCTGACAACGACAAGCAGCGGGCAATATTCTTAACTACGGTTGGTGCAACGACATACAGGCTGTTATGCAACCTAACGAGACCGGAGAAGCCGCAGGACAAGACGCTTGATGAACCAACTGAACTCATGAAGAACCACTGCGAACCCAAGACCATCGTCATCGCAGAAAGATTCCGATTTTATAAGCGAGTCCAGAAGGAAGGCGAAAACGTTGCCTCCTACCTTGCGGAACTACGACGCTTGTCAAAAAAATGCGACTTCCGGGACTATCTCAATATAGCCCTGAGAGATCAGTTTGTCTGCGGGCTTTACTTCGAAGCGGCGCAACAGAAAATGTTGGCCGAGTCCGAGCTGGGACTCGATAAAGCAATTTCGATGGCTCAGCCGTACGAATCTGCAAGACGTGAGAGCAGTCATCACGTGGTGAGACACCACGGGGTCACAAGGAGACGATGTTTAGTCTCAAAAGCAGCAGTAGCCAATCACAACGAATGTCAGCGATGCGATGGGCGAGGACACACTTCTGACAAGTGCAGATTCCGAACGTATACGTGCAGGTTTTGCAACGTAAAAGGCCACATCGCAAAGGCATGTCGCAAGAAAAAGCAAAACGAAAAGGAAACGCTCCCAAGGCATGCGAAAGGCGGACAAAGAATGCACCACATAGAGGAAGCGGAGGTGAGTACTATTCACACGTTGTCGGATACTAAGGGCTGTCCTAAAGTAACATTAGAAGTGGCGGGGCGTGACCTAGAGTTAGATGTGGATACTGGAGCATCTGTGACCGTGCTACCGCGCCATGTTTACAGTCAGTATTTGAAGCATGTACAGTTACAGAAAAGTAAGATTGCACTGCGATCATACAGTGGTCAACCGATACGCGTAGTGGGCGAGGCAACCGTGCCAGTTCGATAAGGTGATCAACACACAATGGGACGGATGTTGGTCGTTCATGCACCTTCGAAGCCCCCAGTATTGGGAAGGAATTGGCTCCAGTCGATAAATTTAGACTGGCAGTCTCTGTTTATGGTGCAAGACAACCCACCTGACGTGATTTCTGAATTTGGTGAGTTATTCCAATCAGACATGGGAACATTTCGCGGATACCAAGCGAATATCACGCTACAGAAGGGTGCAATTCCTCGATTTCACAGACCAAGACCCGTGCCATACGCTTTACAGAAGAAGGTAGAGGAGGAATTGGGCAGACGTCAGAATGAAGGGATATTGAAACCGGTAGATCATAGTGATTGGGCAGCACCCATAGTCGTTGTAAGACGGGGAGATGGATCTCTAAGGATCTGCGGTGACTACAAAGTGACAGTCAACCCGTATTTGGAGATGAATACATACCCGTTGCCAAATCCACAGGACCTATTTGCCACGTTAGCTGGGGGTAGATACTTCTCAAAGCTAGACATGAAACAGGCTTACCTATGAATGAAAGTATCACCTCAGAGCCAAAAGTACTTGACTATCAATACGTCAAAAGGCCTCTTTGCATACTCGTATGCCATTCGGAATCAGTTCTGCGCCAGCTATATGGCAACGTGCAATGGACGGAATCCTAACGGGAATTTCCGGAGTAGGCTGTTTTTAGACGACATTTTGATCGTGGGGAAAACAGCAGAAGAGCACGATGACCGTCTACGTATGGTTCTGAGAAGATTGAGAGACCTCGGTCTGCGACTCAAAAGAGAGAAATGCGAATTTCGCCAGACACGAGTAAAGTACTTAGGGCACGTCATTGACAGCCAAGGACTGAGACCGCCCGAAAGCAAACTGACAGCAATACGCGACGCACCGGAACCGTCGAATGTGACCCAGCTGAAGGCCTACCTTGGTCTTCTCAATTATTATAACAGATTTTTGCCCAATCTCTCGACGATTTTACAGCCACTGCATGACTTACTGAAGAAGAATCGGCAGTGGACATGGCAAGTGGAACAACGAAGGGCTTTCAAAGCATCAAAGAAGAAACTGTTGAATTCAGGTTTTCTTACTCACTATGACCTAGAGAAACGTGTAAAAGTGAAGTGTGACGCATCACCTTACGGTATCGGAGCTTGTCTCTCACACGTAATGAACGACGGAAGCGAGCAACCTGTGGCTTTCGCCTCTCGAACACTGTCACCAACTGCGCAGAATTATGCCCAGATTGATCGTGAATGTTTAGCCCTCATATTTGGCGTCCGCTATTTTCACAAGTACTTAGTTGGTAGATCATTTACGTTAGTAACTGATCACCACCCGTTGGTCAAGATATTCGGACCCAAGGAAGGAGTACCATCACTTGCTGCCGCCTGACTCCAGCGTTGAGCGTTGATATTAAGTTCGTACAACTATCAGCTCGGATACGTGCCAGGAGTTACAAATGCAGAAGCGGACATGTTGTCCCGATTGCCGATAGCTGTAAATGTGATTGACCACGATGAACAGTTGTACCAAATTGATTATTGTGAGATGTTATCCGTAACAGCGGAAGACGTGGCCAAGGAGACCAAGAAGGACCCTGTACTGAAACGAGTGTATGAACATGCACTTAGCGAATGGACGAAACACGGTGAGACCGAATTACAGCCGTATCAGCGAAGAGCCGACCAGTTGACTATCATTGAAGACTGTCTATTGTGGGGTAGTCGAGTTATTATTCCACACACATTACGGAATAAGGTACTGAACGAGCTCCACGAAGACCACATTAGAGCTAGCCGCATGAAGGCCATAGCAAGAGGGTTTGTCTGGTGGCCTTGTCTTGACAAGGATATCGAAGATACCGTTAGGGCATGTCAAGCGTGTCAAGACACCAGACATAGACCAATGCAAACTCATTCCCACCCGTGGATTTACCCTGATGCACCATGGAGCCGGCTACACGCGGACTTTGGGGAAGTCGGTGGAAAACAATATTTAGTGATCGTTGACGCGTTCTCAAAGTGGTCAGAAGTGCACGAGTTGGGAACTCATGGGACCTCAACACAAACCATGGAAGCATTCCGGAGAACATTTGCCTGCCATGGGTTACCCGAGAGGTTAGTAACCGACAACGGCCCACAATTTACGTCACAGCAGTTTCAAGAATTTATGAAGGCGAACAGAATTAAGCACCAGCTTACACCACCCTATCACCCTTCTTCAAACGGACAGGCGGAACGCCTAGTGCAGGAAGTTAAGAAAAGCTTGAAGACCAAGCCGTCAAGCCGCACAGTTAGTCACCAACTATCAATTTTTCTCTTGCGGTGTCGAACTACGCCAAACTGCACTACGGGCAAAACACCCGCTGAGTTACTAATGAAGAAGGAGCTCAGGACGAGACTTTCGTTCCTGAGGCCGGAGTCAGGGAAGACTCTTCGAGAGGAACATCGAGACCATTACGATCTAGCGACAGAGCAAGTTCGTAATATGAGCCCGGGAGACACCATCAGTGTTTTAAACCCTAGACGTGACGGATGTGGGAAGTGGTTATGTGGGACGATCCTACAAAGGCTAGGGCCAGTCAACTATCTGGTTGATGTCTACGGACAGCCGCGATATGTTCATGTAGAACATTTACTAACCCGAGATCCTCGGAGCATACCCGACGAGTTCATCGAGAGTGGTCCAGAACACGACGTGCTAGTACCAACGCTGACACCGTCGGATGCCACAACGCGGGACCAATCAGTACCCGTAAGACCTACGAATGCGGGAACACCTGTTGTAGTTGATAGTCAGAGAGCACACACTCCAGTGACAACCACCCGTCCAACCGCTGTGGTACCAGTACCAGTGGAAGAGGAAACCATGACAACGTCACCAGAGACACCGGGATCCCAAGAGCAAGATACCCACAACGTCAAAATCGACAGAAACCTGCGCGATACAGGTAGATTTAGCTAAGGTGGAAGGAGTGTAGTGTAGTGACATCTGACACTAACTATATACACATAGAGTAGTACGTAGTACGCGTGCCTAGCTTGTTATTGACTTACTTGAGTGTTGGCTAGTTTAGGCTGCAAATATAACACTGTGTCGAGTACTGAGCCTACTGTGTCGAACCCCAAACTTACAAGGTATAACATACACCATCTAAGCAAAGCAACTAAATACTACCCAAGCCAATAGGGCTTGGTTCTACCTACAACTATTTATGTTTATGTTGCTGTCTCTTGAAACAATATTCTTTATTTTTCTGTCAATCACTCTAGCATTTGATCCTTGTAGACACACAGAAAACACAGATCTCCAGTATGACTTGAAGGTTGATGCATTTGGCTCTCCGTCTTCGTCTCTTGATAGCTGTGACAGTTTCTTCAAATAGTCTTCAGCTTTCTCTCCTCAACAGCCAAAATGTTTGAAGATTATAGACACAAATGTTGGTCGAAAACCTCCAGGCAAGAGCTCCTAGTCGTACTTTTTGATCTTCAGATTTTCTCTTCTGGTTACCGCTGCTCTCTGAGTTGTAGCTGATAAACCTTCTATTTCATTGCTCCAGGGATGCGCTAGAGCAATATCCTATTCAAGATCCATCCCCGATGCCGAATCGAATACGACTATGTCTGATCTGTCTTCAGAATTGACATACCTTCCTCTGCGTTCTTTTACGTGATGTAATTGCAGTTGACTCAAACAGTCTGACCATGCTGAAACCATGTTGTTATGGCTGATTACCGGGCCGCCCCCAGTCTTACATGTTATTAGGTGGTATCCATCTGAGTCTAATTCTTTCCCACAGTCACACTGACCAGAAGCCAAAGGCATTTGGCATCCCAGTCTCATCAAGGATGCCAAGCGGAAATTGCACGGAGATAATGCATGCCATGATGATGATGGTACTGTCAGGAGCCACGCTCCTAGCTGCATCTTTGCCTTGCAAGGACTTCATTCGAGATTGGTCTCTAGTCGAAGATGAATTCTGAATAAAACCATTTGACAGAGATTTCATGTATTCCTCAGTCAGCTTGTGTTGTAGTTGCTTCCTGTCGTTGATAACTTCTACGAGAGTTTTGTTTTGAGGCAAAACATTGCACAAATCTCTGCTGATGGAACTATTTGAATGATGTGAATTCTGAAATTCATCAAGCAATCTCTCAGCATCAGGAATTCGTTTTGCTATTGTATGCAGGGTTGAGACCCAACTAGACAGAAATGCAAATGATGCTGTAGATGTTAAAGCCGTGAGACCAAATCCTCCATGTCGTACTGGTAAAGTTGCTTGAAGCCACTGCCTGTCTGGTAGATTGCCTCTACCCAAGAGATTGGTGAACGTTGATCTTGTCAGTGTGTCATGGATGGCTGCAGCGGACTCCAAAAGTCTAGGTGGAACAGTTCGTGATAGGAAGTTCATCCGAGTAACATGACAGTGTCTCAGCAAGAGCATGCCACACTGGGGGTCTTGCAGCTGCAACAGCTTACCACACAAATTAGATCCTGATTGTGCAACATCAGAGCAAGATTCGATGATGTACGATGAGCTTCCTATAAGTGTGCCCAGAATTCTACATCCTTGACTTGTCTGTCTGTCTGTCTGTCTGTCTGTCCCGGATGTTGGTAGAGGTGGTGTCTCCTTTGTTTCTTCTGAGAAGTATTCCAACAGAGCGCCAAGGAAGAAGAAGTCTCAAGTTGACGTGTGCAGCTTCGGCTGCTACCGTCCTAACGAACATTGTTGCCCATCGGGGGCCCCTTCCGTCGTCGTTTGTGTCCGCGTTTCTGATTACCGTTTTGTTCTGGCTGTCCGCTGTCTACCAGAGTTCTGTCCTTTTTTCTTCGTCTGCGCTTCATGCGGCGTCTCTTGGTGTCTGCTGTTCGTGGGGGTTGTGTACGCACCATTTCCCGCTCTCTGAGCTGCGCGTCCGCCTTCGTCTGGCAGTTGGATTGTCTCTGGTCGTCGTTTCGTTGTTCCTGTTCCTGCCTGTGGCTCTCGGTGACGTCTGCTGTTTGTCATGGTTGTGTACGCACTATTTTCCTCTCTCTGAGCGATGCGTCCGCCTTTGTCTGGCAGTTGGATTGTCTCCATTTGTCGTCTCTTCGTTCCTGTTTCTTTCTGTGGCTTCTGGTGGCGTCTGCTGTTCGTCAGGGTTGTGCACGCACTATTTTCCTCTCTCTGAGCGATGCGTCCGCCTTCGTCTGGCAGTTGGATTGCCTCTATCCGTCATTCCTTCTTCAAATCAGCTCCCTCCTGTGGCTGGTGGCATCTGCTGTTCGTCAGGGTTGTGTACGCACTATTTTCCTCTCTCTGAGCGATGCGTCCATCTTTGTCTGGCAGTTGGATTGTCTCCATTTGTCATCTCTTCGTTTCTGTTCTCTTCTGTGACTTCTGGTGGCGTCTGCTGCTTGTCAGGGTTGTGTACGCACTATTTCCCTCTCTCTGAGCGATGCGTCCGCCTTCGTCTGGCAGTTGGACTGTCTCTAGTCGTCTTGGGAGTAGATAGAGACATTCAGTGTTTTACTCATTAGCAATAGTCTTGGACTACAAGTAGAACATTTCATTTTAACAATAACTGTTTGTAGTAGTGAAGATTGTTGACAATAAACTTGATTCTGTCTGTCTGTCTGTCTGTCCGTCTGTCTGTCAAATAACATTTATTTCAAACATACATCTATAATACAATGCTAGCAAGGTAACTATGTAAAGTTCTGCAACTACAGGAGTTCACTAGAACTACATTTCAAAAACAAACATCTAAGGGAACAATGCAAACCACCTGAAGCCAAATTAGTAGCTGAAAAACTGGGTGTCTGTCTGTCTGTCTGTCTGTCTGTCTGTCTGTCTATCTGTCTGTCTGTCTGTCTGTCTGTCTGTTTGTCTGTCTGTTTGTCTGCCTGTAAATGTGTAGTTGTCTGTCTGTCTGTCAAAATTTTATTCCAACTTTCTTCACCCATTCTCATCTCTCCTCCTATTCTCCCTACTCTCAACTCCCTGCATTGAACCATCACGACAAATGAATAAATTGTTAACATATTACCATGTGTACGTCATTATTACCATTTACGTCATGCACTGAATCATCTGCAATACAAACTACCAGAGCAATACAACATCTAATATTTCATGTTGTCGCCGACGTTGTCGCTAACTTCAGTCTCTCTAATGGAGCCGACAAGTCAATCGCAATGTCTAACGAGTTGCCTTCACTGCTCGATTCGTCTCTCTTACCACGACCATCTCTGATCATTCTGTCAATGCATTTCACATTGTCTACAACCCAGTCGGGTATTTTCAAATGTTCTTTATCGTCGCTATCTTTTGATGCTTCGGCTGGTTTGTTTTCCATTTCCAAGCCTGTGGAGGGGTCGGTGGTGAGGGCTACGACTACCTCATTGACTTCTCCCAATACTGGGAGACTGAGGATTGTGTGAAAGCCTGTGGCGGTGATGTTCTCGTAGGCTTGATGTTTAAAGGTGACATCACGGCAGACGAGATTCAATATGAAAATGCCTAATAGTAAAGAGATGGTAACAGAGTAGGAGGCTGACAGATGGTTAGATGAAAACAACTGGCACACTGGCATACAAACTGAGTAAGAGACAGACAGATGGACAGACAGACGGACGGACGGACGGACAGACAGACAGACAGACGGACGGACGGACGGACGGACAGACAGACAGACAGACAGAGGGACAGACAAACAGACAGATAGACAGAGGGACAGACAAACAGACAGACAGATAGACAGACAGAGAGACAGAGAGACAGACAGACAGACAGACGGACACACAAACAAAGAAACAAACACAAACAAACAAATGGACAACAAACAGACAAGAAGACAAATGCAAACACAGACAAACAAACAGACAAACAAACAGACAAACAAACTAATGAACAATGACAGACAGACAAACACATCAACAAACAGACAAACAAACAAATGGACAAACAAACAGACAAACAAACAGACAGACAGACAGGCAAATAAACAGACAGACAAACAGACCGACAAACAAACAAACAAACAAATGGACAAACAAACAAACAGACAGACAAACAGACAAACAAACAGACAAACAAACAGGCAAACAAACAGACAAACAAACCAACAGACAAACAGACAGAGAAACAAACAAACAAACCAACAGACAAACAGACAGAGAAACAGACAAACAAACAAACAGACAAACAAACAAACAGACAGACAAGCATACAGACAAATATAAAAGACTTCATAAATCTAACAAACCCCCTGGCTTCAGCAAAGCTTGGACATTCTCCAACACATCCGCATTAAAAAACGCAAGCGGTGGGCAACTAACACCAAGCGACTTGTCTTTGGAGTCGACATCAAACACCACAGCATCAAACTTTGGACCTACACACATATGCACAAAAGTAAGTCAAGTTACAACGTCTGCACTATCATCTCAAAATCAAGCAAATCAAGAGTACGTCTGATGTTTGTCTGTGTTCCTGTGTGTCCGTTTGTCAATTAATTCATGCCCGCCCGCCCACCCGCCCGCCCGCCCGCCCGTCTGTCTGTCAAATACAGATATTTTTCAACATTGAAATATACATACAATACAACTGTCTCTCTGTCTGTCTCTCTGTCTGCCTGTCTGTCTGTCTGTCTGTCTGTCTGTCTGTCTGTCTGCCTGCCTGTCTGTCTGTCTGTCTGTCTGTCTGTCTGTCTATCTGTTTGTCTGTCTGTCTGTCTGTCAATACATATTTTTCAACATTGAAATATACATACAACACAAATGTCTGTCTGTCTGTCTGTCTGTCCGTCTGTCTATTTGTTTGTTTGTGTTTCTCTAGATTATTTTCATTGTACCAGATGAAGCCATAGTTTCCAGATACTTGAGTCCATCCTCAATGACGACTTTCGTTCGACTGCTCGGTGAGAAACCAAACCAGTTCGTTGCAACATCCAACATGCTGGGATCTATTTCCACAACGGTAATAGAAACCTGTACATAAAGGTTAACAAACAGTAATTAATAAAGAATGCAAACTGACAAATACAAACAAACAAATACATGAACAAACATACAAACAAACAAAGACACAAACAAACAGACAAACAAACAAACAGACAAACAAACAAACAGACAAACAAACAAACAGACAAACAAACAGACAAACAAACAAACACACAAATAACTAAACAAACAAACAAATCGACCAATTGACAAACAACTATAAACACACAAACACAAATAGACAGACAAACACAAATAAACAAACAAACTAACAAACAAACAAACAAACAAACACACAAATAACAAAACAAACTAAACAAACAAACCAATTGACAAACAACTATAAACACACAAACACAAATAGACAGACAAACACAAATATGCAAACAACCATACAAACAAACACATAAACAAACACACAAACAGACAAACAAACAAACAAGCAAAGAAACAAACAAACCAACAACAGACAAACACACAAATAACTAAACAAACAAACAAACTGACCAACTGACAAACAACTATAAACACACAAACACAAATAGACAGATAAAAAAATAAATAAACAAACAAACACACAAACAAATGACAGACAGACAAACAAACAAATAAACACACACAACCAAACAAACAAACACACAAATAACAAAACAAACAACAAACACACACACACAAACAAACAAACAAACAAACACACAGTCAAACAAACAGACAGACAGACAAACAAACAGACAGACAAACAAACAAACAAATAAACACAAACAAACAAACAATAAACAAACACACAAACACGCAAATAAACAAACAAACAAACACACAAACAAACAAACAAATAAACACACACACACAAACAAACAAACAAACAAACAACAAACAGACAAAAAAACAAATAACAAACAAACAAATAGAAACACACAAACAAACTGACAGATAAACAACATACAAACAAGTGGGCAGACTATATCATATCACAGTCCTGCCTAGTGTATCACATTGCTGCTATTGAAAAAATACAAAATTAATCGTCGAACAAAAATCAAAGCAGAAAGACTGAAGAGGATGACCATATACAATAAATGTGTACGGATAGCAAACCACACAGACACGTCAAACAACTCACTACAATCAAATGTCGATCAATAAACGAGACGAGACTCCCACCTCCCAATCCAACAACCAGTAGTGAAACACGATCTACAAAACAGGACAAACATAATACAGACAAATCAAAACATGCGATAAACAACGTACTGCCTCTCTGACCGAAGTCTCTCAACCAAGCCAAACCGGAAATGATGTGCTTATGGTGTGTACATGATAAGTAATTGATATCAACTTTTGCACGTTCCTTCACGCTTGAGGTTTTCTTCTTCCCTTTCTTCTTTCTTCCCTTCCCTGGCAAAGCTGGAAAATGCCAGTTATCAACAAACAAAATCGGCTGTTTCATTTAAATTTATTAAATAATTTATGTTGCTGCATTTTAAATTTTTAGAAATACTTTAAGTGTCTGAATAAATTATTTAATAAATTAATAAAAAAATTAATATCAACATATTTTATTTATATATTTATTTTATTTAAAGTTAGAGTATTTCTAAAAATTTAATAAAAAATTACAAAATAAATTATTTAATAAATTAATAAAAATTAATATCAAAATTTTTTATTTATGTATTTATTTTATTTATATTGACAGTATTTCTAAAAAATTAAATAAAAAATTATAAAATAAATTATTTAATAAAATAATTTAAAAAAATGAATATCAACATTTTTTATTTATATATTTATTTTATTTATATTGAGAGTATTTCTAAAAAATTAAATAAAAAATTACAAAATAAATTATTTAATAAAATAATTTAAAATTAATATCAACATTTTTTATTTATATATTTATTCTATTTATAGTTAGAGTATTTCTAATAATTTAAATAAAAAATTATAAAATAAATTATTTAATAAATTAATTTAAAAATTAATATTACCATTTCTTATTTATATATTTATTCTATTTATAGTTAGAGTATATCCAAATAATTTAAGGAAAATAATGCAGCAACATAATTTATTTCACAAATTATTTCATAAATTATTTAAAAATTATACCAATATTATATTTTTATTTATATTAAATTTAATATTAACTTTTATTATAATATAAATTTATTAATTAATATGCAGAAACATAAAATATTTCAAAAAATTAAATAAAAACTATAATGCACAAAAATAATTTATTTAATAAATTAATTATAAATTTAATAGAAACATTAATATTAATTTCTAAAAATTGAAATAAATTTTTATAAAAATTGAAGCAAATAAATTAAGGTACTTGTGCAATGTATTGACTGACTTAATTGATATCAAAATACCTGGTACTATCAGTCTTGCTTCTGACTGGACGACGTTCGGATTGCTGAGAAAGATGAGTCGCCGACTAAGTGTCTTGTCCTCTTGTGTCACGTCTTCTATAACAAACTTTCCGCTAAAGTCAGAAATGCCATTGAAGATGACGGTTCTTTGCCCAACGTCATCACCAACAGATAGAAACAACACCTTGGGAACAGAGAAATAACGTGATGAAGGTTAGCCTAACTAGCATCCGGAATGTTGCTTTTACACTAAGACTGTGCGTCCAACTGCCTGTCTGCCTGATAATCCTGTCTGTCTGTTTGTTTGTTTGTCCGTCTGCCTGTCTGTCTGTCTGTCTGTCTTGTCTGTCTGTTTGTCTGCGTGTCTGTCTGTCTATCTGTCTGCCTGCCTGTCTGTCTGTCTGTCTGTCTGTCTGTCTGTGCATCTGTCTGTGTGTCCGTCCATCCGTCTGTCCGTCTGTCTGTACATTCAGACAGTTTGATTGACAACTCAAAAAGAATGTAATTCTAACTATCTACGTAGTTCTCACCCTTTGCTTTGGTGGAAGTTCTAATGGTGCAAGCTCCATCACACTACCTGACAGTTCTTCCTTCACTGCCTGTAAACTTTCATACGTCTGTCCACGATGCAATGATGCAATTGCCAATCGCTGAAACCCAGAACTAACGGTCAACTGAGAACGACCTTCTGGTGATGCAAACAGCCACTCGTTCTCTCTAAAATTTTATAAACATTTACAATAGATGTATTACATAGTCATACTATTGTATAGAAGAGATGCATCTCACAATACATTAAGACTATTTTGTTGCATGTTTGAGTGTTTATTCTGCCGTTGCTAGGATTCTTTTTCTCGTTATATTACACTCCTACCATAGCAACCCAACCGCAGGTTGTATTTACCGGTCAATATACGTTTATTGACCGGTCAATATCTATATACTGCCTACTGACATAAAACACAACTAACTTAAAACAAAAAAATATCAAAAACAAAAACCAACTAGCAATCAATACATGGGCATAGCTATTTTAGATTGCAAGATTATTCTTTACCAATAATAATGTTCACAGTACTACAGTTTGTAAAGACGCAGTCGGAAATGACAAATGGATTCTCTCTTTCCGTTTCAGACGGCTGTTCAACCTGGACTACTTCGTGTCTCTCCCGACTCCTTGATTTTTGCGTCAGAGTAATCTGTGTGTGCATGGCCATTATCCAAAACTTTGCACGCTGCCATTTGCTGCAATTCAGATGGCTCTTGGTATTGTCTCAGTGCTTGCAGGGTTTTGTGGCCGGTTCTGCCTTGAATGACATATTCAGGAACTCCCGCTTGAAACAGCCTTGTCGCACTAGTAGCTCGAAGAGCGTGGTTGGTTCGAACTGAAAGACCAGCTTCAGCTGTCATCACTTTCATCATTGTAGCCAAAGTGTTACGACCGATTACTTGCTTTGAATACCAAAGACCAAATGAAGGTGTAGATAACAAAGGTTTATAATAGAAGGCTTCTCGAGAAAATCCTGCTGGCAACTTACTTAGATATAGAGATCCAAAATTTTACGTGGCAACGGTCACCAGCTTCTTCATTAGCGTATCTGATAAACCACAAACCACAAAATGCTATTACCTTACAGAGTCATGTTGGAGATTGACTATAGTTTACCTTGTGACTTTTTTGTTTGGATGCCGTAAATCACGTAGTCCACCATTATGATTTTGGATCGTGCTCAACGTAAATGTAACAGACTTTTGACAATCCGTCTGTGGTTTGGCTGCATCTAGTTGTGAATTCTTCATTGAGAGAAAGTCTGTCTGTCGGTACCTGCTCTTCTTGTGGAGCATCCTTGTTTCGATTACTTCTCCATGCTTCAAATATTTGTATCACCCAACTGTTGCAGGCAGTTGTGTTCTTGCAAATTGTACACTTGCTGTACTGTCTTTGCAGCAAATCTGCCGTCAAGCTGGCTAATACTAGTGGCATGCTTTTTGAAACCAATGCGTCTTATCTGTCGTTGTCATCCTGGTCATTATTACGGTCTTCTTTCTGATCGACATCATGTTGGCAAAACACGTGGATACTGTACTGTACTAATACTTCTGTGCACGTGGCCTTATGGGGCTGACTGACGTGCACGTCAACAACACTTCACAGCTGTCAAAATGTGGCTGTTCGACATAAAACTTTAGCAGTCATTGCAATACACAACCACTCTAATTCAACTTGAATAATCTATGAACTCTAATTACAGTAGGATGTTAAACATGCAACAAATAGGTTAATGCATGGTAGGGTCAACGATATCCAGTTTATTGATCTCGGTCTTTTCGAGGCTTTCTCCTCGATAATTAGCCTCAACTTCTCCTCGGCTAACTATCTCGGGAAGTCCCTCAAGACCTCGGTCAATAAACTGGATATCATCTCCCTACCATGCATTAACATATATATATATATATATATATATATATATATATATATATATATATATATATATATATATATATATATATATATATATATTGGAATGATGCATCTCACAATACACTAGACTATCATATTAGAGGGATGCATCTCACAATACACTAGACTATTGTATTGGAGGGATGCATCTCACAATACACTAGACTTTGTATTGGAGAGATGCATCTCACAATACACTAGACTATTGTATTAGAGGGATGCATCTCACAATACACGTTTAAACTTATTTATTTGATAAATGAGGAGCAACTCACCACTACCTGACCATCGCACTTAACAATAATGCGGCACCAAAAAAGTAGTAGTCAAAGCTTTAACAAGTAACTTATGACTAAAATAACTAAACTACGATAAACAGAACTATATATTGTTGATGGCTAACCATATTTTAAAAGATTCTTCAATTGTCACTTTTATGATTGATGACAATAGTTGACGTTGATGGCGTGGAGGAATAGAGATGATATCAAGGGAGGGGAGAAGACTTGGTGTATCAATAAAGCCTCTAGATCCTATTTGAATGTTGAGTTGGTTACAGGTGAAGCCTTTTGATTTGATGGTCATGATGAAGTCTGTATACCGTTCAGATTTTCTTTTGTTTGCATCAAAAAGTTTGTTTCGAAAGGGATTGTTAGTTCTATGACATAAATTTTAGCATATGATTATTCCAAATCAACATGTCAGGCCTTTGTGCAGTAGAAATGATGTCAGATGGAAATTTTACTTCACAGTCTTTTAAATCAGCAAAGATGTTGAATTGATGTGGTAGATGGTTAATAGCCGCATTATAGAGAAGACTGAGAACAGAGTCATGACGTTGATTGTAATGATGACATTGTAAGAGGACTGAGCAATTATTGAGAACATGAAGAAGGGTTTGACGTTGATGACATAGAGGACATTTATCACAAGAACGTTTACTCCATACGACAAGATTAGCATTTGAAGGGAGGGCATCAGAAACGGCGTTGAGGACAAAAGAAAGTTGATTATCGGGAAGACAAGAGACAACATTTGCCCAGACATCAGATGCACAGTTTTCCAGACGGAAGATGGAGCACTGAACATGTAGAGTTTGAGTTCTGGCAAGAAGTTGTTTTTAATGTTTCTCCTTTATTCTTGATTTGGTGATGTCACTCAATTTTCCAGCAGAAGCATCTGGTGCCTCAGATAGTGACTTTGCTGCTTCTCTAAAAGCAGAAAATCTGTTGCTATATGATTTATTATATACTTGTCTGGTGGCCAAAGAGCGGACACAGTTGTCATGTGAGGATAAGAGCCAAGCAGATTTTGAAGATTGGAGGGAGATGGAAGACGTAGACAAATGGGGTAAGCCAAGACCAGCATTTTGTGGGAGGAGGTAGAAGATGGCAGTACGGGCCGAGCGACAAAGTTTACACCATTTCTTGAGGTAAGATGTAACAATTCTATCTAATTCAGATTACAGCCAGCTTGGTGAAAGAGGAAGTAGAGACAGGTACCACGACAATCTTGGGAAGATTCCATTTTGGTATAATTTTAGTTTCCACCGGCAACTAACAGGGCAATTATCCAATTTCTGCATCAAAGTCTTTACCTTGCTTATTAGAGAAGATTTGAAATTATCATCAGACAAGTTTCCATTGATTGGCATTCCAAGGAAAATGAACAACTCAGAACCAAGAAAGGAAACAGACTCATTAGAAATTGAAACCGAAGGATCACGAAGATGGAATTTGGGTTTAAAACTCAGACCTAAACAGCTGCATTTGGACATTTTAATGGTCAGATGGGACCAATGGCACCAGTCAGACACAATATTACACAAGCGCTGTAAATCAGAAGGCGACTTTGATACTAAGGTAACGTCATCAGCGAACAGAAGAGCATTGATCTTGTGAGATGAACCACTAAACGTGTAACCAAAAGGCTGAGTCTTCAACATCATGACGACCGTGTTTATGACGGTGTTTAAAACAATGACCGAAAATGGGTCACCTTGGAGCACTCCAATATTGCAGGGCAACATGGATGTTACCCACTTCACAGTGGAAACTTGTAGCGGAAGGTTTGAATATATGTTGGTGATGACGGACAGTAGATGATCTGGAGCATGATAGAGTCTAAAGCATTGTAAAATGAGCCAATGTGCAACAGAACCATAGGCATTGGCAAAGTCCAGCCAACATATTGATAAGGTGTGTCGACTTATTTTAGCATCAGCAATAGCTGACCTTAACTTGTACTAATGTTCCTCTGTGCCACATATACCAGGGAGAAAAGCCTTCTGAATTGATGTATCGAAGAATTTATTTTCCAGCATAAATTGGCACCATCGATCCTTAAGCATAGAGGTGTACATCTTGCCAATACACGGAGTTAAGGCAATAGGTCTAAATAAAGAAGGATCGTAGGGAATCTTTGGATGCAGCAGCCTTGGCAAAGAGACGTATGACACCAGTTTTCCAAAGTTGTGGGACTATTGTATTGGAGCGATGCATTTCACAATACACTAGACTATTGTATTGGAGGGATGCATCTCACAATACACTAGACTATTGTATTCGAGGTATGCATCTCACAATACACTAGACTATTGTATTAGAGGGATGCATCTCACAATACACTAGACTATTGTATTGGAGGGATGCATCTCACAATACACTAGACTATTGTATTAGAGGGATGCATCTCACAATACACTAGACTATTGTATTGGAGGGATGCATCTCACAATACACTAGACTATTGTATTGGAGGGATGCATCTCACAATACACTAGACTATTGTATTAGAGGGATGCAGCTCACAATACACTAGACTATTGTATTGGAGGGATGCATCTCACAATACATTAGACTATTATATTGGAGGGATGCATCTCACAATACACTAGACTATTGTACAAAGGTATGCATCCTTCAGTATTAGACTACAAGCACACACCTTCCTTGTGGTACAATAAAGGCCGCATATTTTCCATTCTGACTCGAATTAGTGATGCTATCTACAATTATGACGGTATAACGAGGATCATCAATAGAATCTTCTCGATTACACCAGAATGTCATCTGAAATTCTTCACCAGGATGATACCTACACACACACACACACACACACACACACAAACAGTGTAATAAAAACTCACACAAAGGTTTGATATACTGACTGCTGCATGTATTGTCTGAGCATTGCATATTGTTGTACGGACTTAATCTCTTCCTGAAACTGTTCAGCCGAGTCTACACGAATCACTCGGTCACAACCGTCAAGACAGACTTCTAAAACCTGCAAACATGGAGAACATACTGCTAAATCTATAAACACCAAGTCACACACAAATAGCTAGACAAACCAACACATACGCAAACAAAATACAAACAAACAGACAGACAAACAAACAAATAAATGAACAAACAAACAGACAAACAAACAGACAAACAGACTGACAAACAGACAGATACACAGACAAATAAACAAACAAACAAACAAATCATCAAACACTGAGACAAACAAGTGTAGCTAAACCTTCACTGCCAATCCTGGTTTTGCTTTCGTCATAACAAATGCAAACACCGGCAGCCCATGATGCTCCTCGTTCCTCCCACTAACAACAACCACCTTGTGAACTCTCACAAACCATCCACCTTTCTCTGCAAACGCATCAATCAATCTCTTCATCACGTGTTCCTGACACAACGAAACACAAACGTATCTCCCTCCAGCCTTCAGTACTCGTCCAATCTCATCAAACATGGCGACCACATTTGTCACAACTTCTTCACTCTCGTCAACACACAAAGCATCTAAAGTCCCTTTATCAATAGCAACGTCATAACATGCATCAGAAAAATCCATCTTTGCAACGTCCATCTTTACAAACGTCATATCAGGTCTCTTGTGTACATTCCTATCGACCATCTGTTGGATAACGACTTCAGAGATGTCAATATTTGTGACTGAACGATAACCGACATCATAAAGAGTCTCACTGAGACCCGAGCTTCCACAACCAACAACAAGTATGTTGTGCTGCGGACGAGCGTATTTGTGGAGAATCCCACAAATGTCTGAGTATTCACCGTACCATTCAAAAGTGTCATCGGCACCTCGTCGTCGAAAGAAATCGTCCCAATAGTTGTGGGTTTTAAAGTCGTGGACAGTACGCGGTAGAAGATTCATAATATCTGATGTCAAAACGTACAGATGGTAGAAAGACCAAACAAAGGTTATGAACATGAAGATATACAAGCAAACAACATGAAAACTGACAAACAGAAACAGACACATAGACAGACACATAGACAGACACATAGACAGACACACAGACAGACACACAGACAGACAGACAGACAGACAAACAAGCAGACAGACAAACTGACAACAAGTAGAGAGACAAACAGACAGCCAGACAGACAGACAAATTTTTGTCGTAGCTATAGTATATGAAATATATGTATTTTGACAAACAAACAGACAGACAGACAGACAGACAGACAGACAGACAATCAGACAGATAGACAGACAGACAGAAAGACAGACAGACAGACAGACAGACAGACAGACCACCTGTAACTGTGGAGCCACCCTAGATGGCAGTAGATACCATCTGTTAACATGTAAATCTGGTGGTGGGTCAGTTGGGTCACATGAAGCCATAGCATCAACTTGCTCTGACTGTCTTCGAGAGCTAAATGTGCACCACCGAAGAGAGCCACGACATCGCTATTCAAATTCAAATGATAAACCAGACATTGTGGCATTTGACCCCAAGGGTTGCAACGTTGACCTGGATATAGCTCTGGCACACCCTTGGAGCTCTGATATTTTTCCAAGGTCATCTGAGTCAGATGGTGCTGCTGCAGAAAGAAGAGACGAGAGGAAGAAGGCAAAATATGCAAAGGAAAATCTACCAGGTGGATCAACAGTCAGTTTCATTCTCTTAGTTATAGAACATTTTGGACAATGGGGTGAGATGAAAAAAAAACTTTCTGGAAAGGCTAGCCAAGAAGTCACGTGATGAACTCAGTCGACCTAACGCTGCTGAGTTTCTGGACATCTGGAGAAAGAGATTCTCAACTCAACTTCAGAAGTGCAACGCAAAGGTCATCATGAGAAAAATCTCAGCTCTGACAAATGACATTGACTGTACTGTAGATTGCTCTACCGAGTTTTTCAGCCACTAAGTTGGCTCAGGGTAGTCTGCATTGTTCTCTTTTAAGTGTTACATGTTTGTTTGTTTTTAAAATCTAGTTCTAGTAAACTCTCGTAGTTACAGAACTTTATATAGTTACCTTGCTAACATTGTATTATAGATGTATGTTTGAAATAAATGTTATTTAACAGACAGACAGACGGACAGACAGACAGACAAACAGAGAGACAGACAGACAGATGGATAGACAGACAGACAGACAGACGGATAGACAGACAGACAGACAATCAGACAGATAAACAGACAGACAGACAGACAGACAATCAGACAGATAAACAGACGGACAGACAGACAGACAGACAGAGAGACAGAGAGACAGACAGACAAACAGACTAGACAAACAGATAAACAGACAATCAAACAGACAGTTGGTGACAGACAGACAAACACTCAAATGACACACAACATTTCCATACTCTAAAATATTCGACGCAAACGTCTCCTCCCCAACTCACCATACACTCAAACCGTCCGACCTGCACGACACTCTCCTGCACCACGCGCAACCCCAGATCACGTGACCTACCATGACGTAATCATCCGGCCCTTTAAAATCGACATTCGTCGGTATTGGCGCGAGAAACGGGTCTCCTTGCGGCACAATCTCGGCACCGTCTCGTCGTTCATGCTGCACTCCTAGACGCTCGCCATGTTCGCCAGAAAGCGATCTCACCCACAAAACACGGAGCCGCAATCGCCGCCTGCTACAGTAAGCTACACCACACGTTGCTACATTCCTCCTCTCGTTTTGCTACATATATGTATCATCGCATATCCCATGGGACCAACCATTGTTGCACGTCACAGGAAGACGATGCGGCAGCGTCGAGGCCGAAACGCAACGCGTCACGCAAGTCGATTTTCTCGTCGATCAACATGATGTTGTGGCCGAAAAAGGAGTCGTACGATGTAAGAAAAGCGCATGGAGTTGAATGCACGCGTGCAACTTGTTTGTGTTCTCAGCTACGGAGCCACAAAATATCAGACCGGAAGTGCGGTGCTACAACGAGTGGCCAATCAATGTCGCACTCTGTAGCAAGGAATAGCTACAGTGTACGTTCTTTGTGCTGCGCACGTGTGCGACACATGCTTGTTGTGTTGTTGTGGCGAATGAGCGCCTGATGATTTGGTGAGTTTTAGTTGTTGATGACGTCGTCGTTTCCGGTTGTAGGATTGCGACGGTTTCATCACGTCGACACCTCAGAATGGAGTGAAGGTGAAGGCTGGGAAGGCCTTAGGTGAGGACACGCCTCCAGTAGGTTTTATTATGTGCGCTGCGCTCAAGTGATTAACAATGTTAGACATTTGGTGTGTGGGTGTGGCCTCCGGTACGCTGTGTGTGTGCGGGTGTGTCTGGCGGTCTGTGTCTGGCGGTCTGTGTCTGGCGGTCTGTATGTATGTATGTATGTCATTGGACAAAGGCATTCAGAGTATCAAGCATAGAGTCAGACTGTAGTTGTGTGTAGAAATGCAGTTATGCTGATCATGTATCTGATGATGAAGATCTATTACAATAGAACAATTTGTCTCTGTGTCTGTGTGTCTAACTGATTTTGATGTAGGTTAGTAAGTCTCTGATGTCTGTCTGTCTGTCTGTCTGTCTGCCCTGTCTGTTCTCTGTCTACATGATATCTGTTTGTCTGTCTACATGTCTGTCTGTCTGCTTGTTGTGTAGCTTTTTTGGTTGCTAGCTGTGGTCTTACAATCTCTATGAGAATATCACACACTGCAACTACGCACTGCATGTTTTCGTCTCATCTGTTTATCGTGACATAGCTGTGGCCATTATTCACACACACACACACACACACACACACACACACACACACACACACACACACACACACACACCACTTTTCATCTCTTGCATTGTGTTTGTAGATGCCGGACATAGAAAGCCACCCTCGAGTCCTAAACGGTATCATTGATTTGTACCCTTTTGTTATGCTAACATGTTGCAGTTGTGATGTGGTCTGCAGGACTACATTTTTGGGGACTATCTTCTCTCCAGTCTTCTCATTTTTTGGAAAAGATTGTGAGACATTGTTGTCTGTTTGTATCTGTTGGCTATACATCTATCTGTTTGTGTGTACGCTTTGCTGTCTGTCTATCTGTTTGTTTGTCTGTGTATCTGTTTGTTCATCTGTCTGTCTGTTTTGTCTGTTTGTTTGTTTGCTTGTCTCTGTTTCTCTGTCAATAAGTTGGTTGTATGTCTTTCTGTCAGTTTGTTTGTTTTTTGTCTGTCTGTTTGTTTGTTTATCTGTCAATTAGTTTGTTTGTGTGCCAGTTTGTTTTTCTGTGTGTCTATCTGTTTGTTTGTTTATTTGTTTGTTCATCTCAATTGGTTTGTTTGTCTGTTTATCTGTTTGTTTGTCTGTTTGTTTGTCTGTTTATCTTTCAATTAGTTTGTTTGTTTGTCTGCCAGTTTGTCTGTTTTTCTGTCTGTCTGTTTATCTGTTCATCTGTCAATTTGTTTGTTTGTCTGTTTATCTGTTTGTTCATCTGTCAATTTGTTTGTCTGTTCATCTGTTCGTCAGTTTGTGTATGTTCAAGCATATATGTCTAGGTAAGTCAGGAGACGACTCTGTCAGTAGTTCAGAGAGCTCCGTATCAATTCCAGACGAAGACGTTTTGCCAGGTGCGCACATCACTGCAGTCACCAGTCTCCTGTCTGTCTTGTCTAACAGAGTAGTTTGTGTTTGCTCAGTTACAACTGACTCATTCAACGGTGTGACAACCGACAACATCCAAAACGGAGGCCAAGTATGTCTACCATATCTTCACATAATGTATGTCAATGTCAGTCTACTGTCTTTGATTTGTCTGTTGTGTCTTGTGTAGATGGACGATGTAGCGTTGCCGTACAATGTGTTAGTATGTGACCCGTAAGTCTTCCTTTCTATTTCAACAGTTTGTTCCGTGTTTCTTCACTAGCGATTTGTTTTAGGTTTTACTTTATCAAGCATGTCCCTATCATCACAGCAGAAATGCGGAAAGCATCTCCAGGTTTGGTATTAACACACACACACACACCCACAAACGTGTACAGATATCCGTGGAAAAAAGTAGAGCAAAACAGACAAGAAAGTGCCAAGCAGAACATATCTGAAAGAGTAAACTAAGAAAGCTCCAATTTCTGTCAACAGTCAGGGAACTATGTTACCCAGTCTCATGTTTAGAGACTTTGGCAAGGCTAGACGTCTGCCATTCATTGGAGCAAGTAAAACTCAAGCTAAGTTATAGAAGCACTTCACCGGTCTGACTCCGCCCTCGGCCGCTAATCGTTTCTAGTAGTCTTCAAGTTGAGACGTTTGGCGCTATTTCAGAGCAAACTTGATAGCTGAGCATTATGATAAGGCTAAAAACAAAATCGTACTTGGTGGTTTTCTAAATAAGGTCCAATAAGTGTACGTTTCATTTTACCGCTTCGTGTAGACTTTGATATTTGCTTAGGCGAAAGTAAAATGTGCTTTTGCCTCACTGACTCACTTTCAATCGACGGCGAAAAGCCACATACGGCGATGGTTCGGCTCTAGAACGAAAGTATTTGGTGTCGCGTGATTATGTGTGGTGACGCACGTTTCCGTGTGTTTTTGACATCACTCAAGCCCTTTTGTACTGTAGTATGGCCTCCATTTTTAGAAAGAAACACGGAGGAAAGTGGGAAAGACCAAGCGATTGCAAGTTGCTCAAGACGATCATGTGGAGTCTACAACGTACGAACGACTGAGTCGCTTATGAAGTGTAACATGTTCTCTTTCACTGTTAGAGTCGCCTGAAGCGTCTAGACCCATCTCTTGTGTGCTGTCGTAGTTGGCCTTGGAAAGCAAGACCAAAACAATGCGCTGTGCAACACAGTAAGTGTTCGGTCTGCAGCCCAAGGCCTTAATGTACGTTAACATCTACTGCACAACCGCCAATCAGTGAAGTGTTTGTTTAAGAAGCACTCCAGTGCAAACCCTCCGCGTGCCATACCTTTTCAGCTTGAATGCAATTAGACAGAGCAAATTAGAAGAGCGTGAGAAAGAGACTGACTTCCGGTCATGTATTTGTCTCCATCAGCAATCACATGTTATGCCTTGGCCTAGCAAGTCATTTGGTCATACGTACATACCAAACACTGTTACTATATCTAGCATTTCACTCATCGGTAAATATATAGGGGTGGTAGGGAACATGTGGAGTGATAGTGTTTGTCGAGTACTGGTTGGGCCCGACCACCTCCAACCATTGTGGGCGAACCCTACACACACACACACACACAGGACACACACACACACACACACACACACACACACACAGGTGCCGGACATTTAGTTGCTGAAATATAGTCGCCAGTACACTTAGTCGCCGTACACTTAGTCGCCACAGGAGCATGGTCGCCAGGTGCTTATTACGTTGAGTGACGGTTCTATTCGCATTGACTTCTAAGTTTACGTTGCAGAAATCGATAATTACATTTACATGGACAACCAGAAGGCGGCACGAAAACACTGGATTAGTTAATTAATTAGTTAAGACGTGAAACGTTTGTCATCACATCAAGGAACACCAATAAGATGAGGGTATCAATCACTGAAGGGGTACAAATGCCTACGTAGCTGTTGCTCCAGTCATTGTTGCACGTGTTTCCTATGATAATGGCGGCAATTTCGGAAAGGGTACTAAGCTCAAAAGAACAGACAAAGTTGTGCTATAATGGTTTTGCATACGACTTTGACAAGTTTTCGTCGGACGGTAGTCTAAATTCTGGCAGTGAGCTTTCAATTGACTATACTATGACTATAGTTGACTGTGTTCTATGCAAATTAAAAGGTGCTATGAGTGGAAGCCATTAATTAACGCGATTACGTCAACACAAAGAACAGATGGTAATAAGCACGTGACCACTACTAAAAAAGTAATTGCACGGCAACTAAACTTCCGCGACTAAGTGTATTCACGACTAAACTTTCACGACTAAATTTCGGCAACTAAATGTCCTAGACACACACACACACACACACACACACACACACACACACACACACACACACACACACACCATTCACAGACAGCGAGAAATATTTTCTTCTGTAGCTCTTCCTGTGAAGACAAGAAGCTCGCCTGAATTCTCTCTTGTTATTGATCTGGTTGGTGGAGTTGTGTAGTGACGTGTTTTGTTCAGTTGTGTGACGGTTTTGTGTTGTAGGATGAAACGTTGGTGCATTGTAGTTTCATGAAGCTGGACGATGCGGATTTTGCGTTTCCTGTGACGTTTTTGGGAATCACGTATGATGTGAGTTGACTGATCACTTTGCTCTTTGCATGTGTGTGTGTGTGTGTGTGTGTGTGTGTGTGTGTGTGTGTGTGTGTGTGTGTGTGTGCTCACGTGTCTGTCTGTCTGTCTGTCTGTTCATGCGTTCACCTGCAAGTGTGTGAGCATGTCATTGTGTCTGTATGTTTTTCATATATTTGTACATTGTAACTGATACGTTGCAGGTATACGTGAGAACGAGACCGAACTTTAAGCAATTTTTAGAAGCAGTTTCTACTAAATTTGAAGTCACGGTTTTTACTGCCTCGAAAAAGGTACACACATTCATACAATTAAACAGTGTCTGTCTGTTTGTCTGTCTAAGTGTCTGTCTGTCTGTCAGTCTGTTTAAGGGTCTGTCTGTCTGTCTAAGTGTCTGTTTAAGGGTCTGTCTGTCTGTCTAAGTGTCTGTCTGTCTGTCAGTCTGTTTAAGTGTCTGTCTGTCTGTCTAAGTGTCTCTCTGTTTGTGTAAGCGTCTCTGTCTGTCTATGTGTCTGTCTGTCAGTCAGTCTGTTTAAGTGTATGTCTGTCTAAGTGTTTGTCTGTCGGTCGGTCTAAGTGTCTGTCTGTCTGTCAGTCTGTTTAAGTGTCTGTCTGTTTGTCTGTCTAAATGTCTGTCTGTCAGTCAGTCTGTTTAAGTGTCTGTCTGTCTGTCTAAGTGCCTGCCTGTCTGTCTGTTTTCTGTCCATCCTTTGTGTGCCTGTCACATGTCAAATTCACTACAACAATCTAAATCATTACGTTTCCATAAGGTGTACGCTAACAAGTTGCTGGACCTCTTAGATCCCGACCACACTCTCATAAGGTGTCAACATTGTTGACCCGTGTTGTCTCTCCTTTCTGTTCACACTCTGTTTGTCTTCTTCAGATATCGTTTGTTTCGTGAGCACTGCGTCTGCGTGTATGGCAATTACATCAAAGATCTCACCATCTTGGGACGAGATCTATCCAAGACGGTCATCATCGATAACTCACCACAAGCCTTTGCATATCAGGTAGGATACTGTTTTGTAAAGTATTACGCACGGAATATACAGTCACAACTACTGCAAGCATCAGCGTTCTGATTTGAGGGAATGAAAGTCCGGAAATTGATTTATGAAAAAAGTTTTTACATGCCAGTTGACGTTATTGGACAGACGATGAGACAGACAGACAGTAATGAGTGTCACAGACTGGAGTTTAATCACTCAAACTTCAACTGCAACAGATTAGGCCAGACCAATTACATTCTTGGACAGACAATGAGACAGACAGACAGTAACGAGCAACAGATTGGCATATATTCACTCTAACTTCAACTGCAACAGATGAGGCCAGACCAATTGCATTCTTGCACAGACAATGAGACAGACAGACAGTAATGAGCAACAGATTAGGCCAGACCAACTGAATTTCTTGATTACATTAATATTAATAATCCATCCTGTTTGATCTTAATTCCGGTGGAAAGCTTGACCAAATAAAAACTGATGTGCGTAAATAATGATCATTGCTTTCAGTTTTATTTCCATTGGTTCGTTGAAGTTTCATTTCCAAATATCCGAACATCGAAAAAATGTAGTTGGTCTGGCCTCATGTGGGCATGATCACACGTAATGATGTAAGCCACTCACATTCCTGTATCACACATGCTGGAATGATAAGAGTGTTTAGTGAGTCAGGTGATCAAACACTATTAAGAAAGTATGTTTACTGTATGTTTACTGTAAACACTTGCACATCAGGAATTATTAGCCTTACAAGATGGTGTGGCCCCCTGGAGCTGATTGTAATCTGATCAATAGAGCTGATCAACTGTTTCCATAATCAACACTTTGAGTGACAACTTTCTTGAATCACTCACATATAGTAGACTCAACTAACAAACTATGGAGTATCCCTCCCACCTTACAGGAAGGAAATTTCCAGGTGGATTTGAGTGTGAGTGTAGGTCAACAGAGTCTGTCTCTGAGAGTAGAGCCTTGGGGTTTATTTTCCAAACGTCTAGACAGTAGGGCACTCTTGCTCTGCAGTGGCATTGATGGGCATGTTTGGTTTGTTGCAGTTGTCCAATGGAATTCCTATTGAGAGTTGGTTTAGTGACAGCTCAGATAACGAGCTACTGGACCTGCTTCCGTTTCTCATGGAATTACGAGAGCAAGTAAGGCTGACATAGTGACCATGCATCACATAGTACACAACATATCAATTATGTTTGCTTTCCTGTTTGTGTGTTGTTGTTTTGTCTATCTGTCTGTCTGTGTCTTATCTATCTGTCTGTCTGTCTGTCTGTCTATCTATATGTCTGTGTGTCTATCTCTAAGTCTGTCTGTCTGTCTGTCTACCCGTCTGTCTGTCTACCCATCTGTCTGTCTGTCTACCCATCTGTCTGTCTGTCTACCTATCTGTCCATCTGTTTACCTATCTATCTGTCTGTCTACCTATGAACTTCTTTTATTGTCATATATCCGCTACAGAATACAACTATAAGCGTCTTATAATGCAGGCGGAGTCTTTCCAGGATTGGCATCTCCTGTAACACCAATGATCCCGCTAAGACTAAAAGGAAACTAAAATGGGAAGAAATTACATTTCAAGCAACAAAAATAACAGTTAAACAAGACAAACACTTGAACTACTAGTTTTTTCTGTTAATCCAGCAGCGATAGGAACTTCTGATAACTGCCTGAATGATGTTGTCAAAAAGGATGTACATGTCTCGTTTGAACGGCTTGCACACTCGGCCAGTGATCGTTTCATTTCGGAGAAAATGAAACCTCTTGAACCAATAATTAGCTGTAGCAATTCTGTGTGATAAGAGGACTTGGCATCCTGCACAAGATCTTTATACCGTAGATGTTTTCTAGCTTTAGTATCTTCCGCCACCGGCTCAAACGGCACCAACAATTCAAGTAGCCAAGACTTTTTCAACTTGCAACTGTAAGCGACTAGGTCTGGATGCAATGTCATAAGTGCTAATCTATCTGTCTGTCTATCTATCTATCTGTTTACGTATCTATCTGTCTGTCCGTTTATCTACCTGTCTGTCTATCTGTCTACTTGTCTTGTCTGTCTACCTATCTATCTGTCTGTCTGTCATATGTATCCTTGTGTAAGCATCTTCCTTGTCAAACATTCACCATCACAGCAGCTACTCAAGTGTCTCTCTATTGTACTGAGTGTGTGGCACGTATGACTGTTTTACCTATTCAATTCTGTGCGTTTCTCTGTTTAGAATCAAGATGTCCGTCCCCTCATTCGTGAGCGGTATCGTCTCCATGAACTCTTGCCTCCCGACTAGCACAATCTCCAACATCTTAGCATTGATGAGCCAACCTAATTCCCCATTTTATATACACTGTATGACTCCCCTATCTCTCCATTCATACTGGAAGGTTTTTGATGAAGTCGTACGCGAGGGTGTGGTTTTTAGGTCTAGGAATGATGGTGCCGCTATTTTAGTGAAATTGTAATGAATGGCTGGAGGTATGCAGTACATTTCAGCGTGGGTATTAGCTGCTGTGTAAGTAGCCGCAATTTCTAGTGATTTGTAAACATGCATCATGTCTAGACAGTGTACATTGATATCACATAGTAATGTATATGCGCATGCCCATATTTAACTCTAAACTCTAAAAAGCATTACGATGAGGCATAAACACGCATTATTTTAGTAAACCGATACAGGTTAAATAAGCGCATGCGCAGAAGGCGGAGCAAGTTATCATGTGACCGGTAGGATGCATAGCGTTTCGCGCCTCAGTTAGTGACAGTCTGCTAGCTTCACGGAGTTATTCTGAGGTGTTCTGAACTCGTAATAAGTTCCCTAGCGTAGCCGGGCCGTCTCAGCCATCATGTATACTGTACTTCTGGCGAGAAAGGCGCAAAAATTCCATACATTCTTTCTCGCCAGAACTATGATGGCGGAGAAGGTCTGGCCACGCCAGACTAACGGACTAGCACATAAGCTTGTGTAATGACGTCATAAAATGTTTGATCTACCACTCTCACTTGGTAAGACTTTCTATTGTTGAGTAACTCAACTGATTTGGAGTAATGGCTTCATTGAATATACATTACTTGCAAAGATACGTAGAGGCAAATGCATTAACTTAATTAACTACAAGTGCGATTACTCTACTACTTTCAGTAGGCATCAACTCCAGTGGGAGGATTGATCCAGTTTCACTCCACCCTTGTCATTCCCCGGATTTTCAATCCTCACCGAAATTTTTTTGAGGACTGACAATCCAGAGAATGACGAAAGCGGAGTGAGACTGGGTTAGAGTCTAGGAGGATGCTCCACATGACAGCCTATGTCTTGTTTATGCAATGAAAGTAAGAAACCTAAACGGCTAACTTAGTAAAACAGACTAACCATTGTACAGTAGTTCTAGTTTAAACACCTTAGCTGCTGATGTCACGGCGGAACAAATAAGAGACGGCAAGAGGTACGACTTTCCTGAATCCTGAGCTTGTGGCGAGAACCTGCAAGTCACACCCGTCTGCAAACCTACAAACAGACGGTCAAAGAGCTAAGGATACAGCTCCCATACTCTTGTTTATCTATAGCACCTCTTACAGACTTCTAACGCTTTTTGAAACTTTTCTGTAAACGCTGTTGAGTAGGTAGACACAACGTTGTCTTCTGTTAGGATCTGTTTGATTAATGCTTTTGTGTTTAGATCATTTGTAGTCTCTTCATCCAGACATTCGAAGCCCAATTCGATCAATGCACACATGTCACTCTCGCTCAGCGTTGTGCAATCAAATTCTTCACCGTTAATGAATTGCAAGAGCATTTGAATGACGTTAACACTGTAGCCCATCAAATTTATCTCGTCACGAATTCCTCCATGTCTCACCTTCGACTTCAAACGAGGACAAACAAACAAGGTCTGCCAATTGATGTTGATCTCTTCACCACCTCTCGCTTTCACACAAACTTCCGTCCTTTCATCTGGTTTCTCATCTTCCTCACCGTCTGTTGCATTGCTGGCTTCTAGATGTGTGTCCGGTAATGAATCTGCTGTAAAGCAACGCAACAAGGACGGTGACTCTACTGCATCATTTCCTTCTGTACTGTCTGGTGACCGACAGTCTATACACTCAGGCAAAGTACTTGAATTGCTATAATCACTATTCCTACCATCATTCTCTTCTCTGTGCAAAACACAATTAAAAACCATAAACTAACTTAGAGATATGATCAGAGACTGACTATTCAATAGTATTGTGGACTATAATTCGTAGCATTTTTAAAAAATAGAACAAAACTATTTGAGACGTCAAGCAATGTCTATAAACATAACATGACACACATGCACACACGCACGCACACACGCACGCACACACGCACACACACACACACACACACACACACACACACACACACGCAGGCAGCCACACAAACAAACAGTGAGACAAACGTAGAATTAGATTGACAGACAAGCAGAAGACAAGCAAGCATCCTTACAGACCAACAACCAAGCATACAAACATACTGCTACTAACTCACCAACCACAATGAGACACCTATTAAAACATTAATGTCTGTTTAATAGTGTATGCCAAGATTGTTCTGTCCTTAACATAATGCAACAAGAAATGTCATCAACGATCCATCAATGCCAACAAATGAGAAAGTCTTTTTGAAAATATTTCTGTGTGCATGTGTTAAGGTTGTTTCACCTGTTTGTAGCATCATCTTGTCTCGTGGACTGAATGTCTTCATTCTGTATGCGTGAAATCTTTAATGACATGCAGTTAATTGATTGAGCTGCTGTAGAGTGACCGACAAGTCTCTCATCTCTCTCATTATTGTCACTAACGTCTGCAACACAACATAACACGTGTACATAGGTCAATGTGTATATGTCTATCTGTTTGTTTGTCTATAGCCCTGTCCACACTAGACCAAAATAGATCGGGATCCGATCGGGCTAACAAGCATCCACACTGCACTTTAAATAGGATACCTGCGCCTCATTTTTGGTATCACCTGACTGATGACTGATGTGTATGTGTGGGATCTTTGCTTGTGGAAAGCGTTGATACAGCGACGTAAGGTGAGCGAGAACAAAGGCGAGTGAGGAGGGTTAGGTGTTCCGACTACACACGTAGCGTACGTGGAAGTAACGCCCACTATTTCAAATTTGAATTCAACCGATTGCGATCAAAACCACCTCACAAGTGTGGACAGGGCTTATGTGTCTGTCTCTGTGTCTGTACGCGTGTTTGTCTGTTTGTTTGTCTGTTTGTTTGTTCATCTGTCCGTCTGTTTGTTTGCCTGTCAATCTGCCTGCCTGTCTGTCTTTGTTTATTATTTGTTTTCGTCAGTCTGTCAATGTCTCTCTGCCTACCAACTCATCTCTTTCATCACTCATTACCTTCACTGCTGCTATCACTGGATTCCTCTATCAATGGCACAGGTGCCCTCTTCGACCTCAGTTTAATCTTCGATTTCTTACTAGGAGTTCCAAATTGTTTGGATGCCACATACTTGTAATCATCACCAAACTCATAATCCGAGTCATTCACATTCTCAATATAAACCTCATCAGACCCATCAGACTCATCAGTGTCATCACTATGGTTACGTTGTTTTCTCTGTCTAGTCAAATTGGTTCCCCTCCTTCTCTTCAAGACATTCTGAGAGCACCAAGCACACGAGCAGCGACTACTGTGAACGGGCAAACGACCGTCTTTCATCAACGTGTGCAAACTCGACTCTCTAAATGAAAGGACTTTCTTCCAGTCTTTTTGGCGTGAAACTTTACACTGACTGAGAAATTCGGGCGGACTGTACAGTTTGTCTTTCAACAAAATGCAACGGCTGTTCGAATTCTTTCCGCTTCCAAATTTGCTGCGATAGAGCAGCGCGAAGCGACGCTGGCACGAAATCTCGACGCCGTCACTTTCCTCTGACTCGGAAGCCGAATTACTATGACTGGCCATGGTGTATGTATCACGTGATTTATAAATATCCCGGATAAAGATGGTCGCTAATCACGTGGTTAGTTTTGTGGACTTCCATTGGTCAACGTAATGACGCAACTTCTAATGACGCAACTTGCTATAGGTGATCACGTGCAGCAAAGCCATGCGCCAACTTGCCCCGCCCATTGCTCCGCCTCTTAGTTATACTCATCGCTCAATTTTCGAGGAAGCATGACTGAAAAGCAGCCTCTACTGTCTCAGCCAAAGGCTGAGCCATCATTTCCGGTTATGAGCTTACCGCCCAGCACCGAAGGCGTGCCTCAGGGCCTCGAATATTTGACGCAAGTCGACCAGCTGCTCGTCCACCAGCTCGTGCAAATCGTGCAAGGTGTGCACTTCTGCTAATACTGCGTCTCTAGATGCGATGTCTAGTAGTCTGTGTTGCAAAGTTCTCACCGGGTTTGAAACCGAAAACAAATACGTCATTAAGAATTCGATGGGACAGCAAGTCTACTACGCAGCAGAAAGTCAGATTGACTGAAATATGTTACAACATGTGAATTAGCGCGTCGTACTATTGCTACTACCTTGTAAATGCGAATTGAAACACACACGCACACACACACACACACACACACGCACGCACGCACGCACACACACACACACACACACACACACACACACACACACCACATTTACAAGAGAGATGCTTTGCACAATATTGCATGCATGAGGGCATGCCTAGACTAAAAGCAGTTAGACATTAATTAGTGGAGGCGTGAAACGCTAGGATACAGTAGGCTATCCGATTGCGCGTCAACGACTCACTCCTCTTCTGCGCATGCGCATACTAAGTTAAGGTTTTGCGCCTCGCGTAATTACGCATCATATCTAGTATACACTTTATAACACTACTAATAGCTAGTTAACCTCATAAAATTATGTCATTAATTTAACTATATTAATTTATTAGTATTAATTAATTAATTAATACTACAGCTGATTTTCTTATATCTAGTGAGTGACTGCTGTGAGCGTCAGTTTTGTGGTCCTAAACGTTCCTTCTCTATGTCTATTGTCGACAATCTCGGTCGTGAAGTGATACACCTGGAGAGGCCTTTCCGATGTGGAGGCTGCTTGTGTCCTTGCTCTCTCAACGTCTTGGAAGTGCAAGCACCAGCAGGCACCGTGATTGGTTACGTCAATGAAAAGTAGGATATATATAATTTATTTTTGTATATACATAATTTATTTTTGTATATATATATAATTTATTTTTGTATATATATAATTTATTTTTGTATATATATAATTTATTTTTGTATATATATAATTTATTTTTGTATATATATAATTTATTTTTGTATATATATAATTTATTTTTGTATATATATAATTTATTTTTGTATATATATAATTTATTTTTGTATATATATAATTTATTTTTGTATATACATAATTTATTTTTGTATATATATAATTTATTTTTGTATATATATAATTTATTTTTGTATATACATAATTTATTTTTGTATATATATAATTTATTTTTGTATATATATAATTTATTTTTGTATATATATAATTTATTTTTGTATATATAATTTATTTTGTGTATATATAATTTATTTTTGTATATATATAATTTATTTTTGTATATATATAATTTATTTTTGTATATATAATTTATTTTTGTATATATATAATTTATTTTGTATATATAATTTATTTTTGTATATATATAATTTATTTTTGTATATATATAATTTATTTTTGTATGCTAACTTAATGTGTAAAACTGCCGTTTGTATGTAAGGTATACGTGTTTCAATCCTCAGTTCCACGTTTCTGATGCAACCGGATCACAACAGATGTTCATACAAGGGCCTTGCTGGTACTGCAAATGCTGCAGTGATGTAGATTACCAGGTGGAGTTGTCTGTCTTGCAACATGCATGCATGGCGTCGGCTGATGTATTCTAAAAAAATTAAAATTAAAACATAAATAATAAATAAGTTTAATTATTTATTTGATCACGTGGTACTCAAGAGGGGAAGTGAGTCGTCGAGTCGGTCGTATTTACGTATGTATGTATGTATGTATGTATGTATGTATGTATGTATGTATGTATGTATGTATGTATGTATGTACGTATGGTCAGACGTCACGTGACCAGCCTGCGTTACTGTGTACACTACAGTATGTATGATGATGGCAGGGCATGTACAAACCAAGCAACAGAGAGTAAACAATCAATCCATAAAATTTCTGTGTAACAACTGCTGAATACAAATATCATTTAGACGTTACATTTTGTGCAATTGTGTACATGATGTGTAAGTTTGCTGGTTCAATCATAATGCAGATTTTGAATCAAGAAAATGGAGTGCAAGTCGGCACTCTCACAAGCCAATGGAGTGGCTTCTGTCAGGAAACGTTCACAGGAACTGGCAATTTCTCTGTAACGTGTATGTAGCATGTACTTTCTTTCTAGATAAACTTAGGTGTCTATTTTTGTTTGGTGTATTGTCTAGTTCCTATGGACTTGACGTGGCAAATGAAAGCCACACTCTTGTCTGCTGCCTTTCTTGTGGTAATTCATATCAATCATGATCATAGAGATAGCACTGAATGTAACGAAATGTACGAATTATGCATGTTTGTCTAGGATTTCATGTATTACGAACAGAACAAGAAAAGAAAATGAACGGTTGTTGCATGACTTGTATTGACTGCAGTCGTTGCCCCTTTCTTATGTCTAGACTGTGTTTGCTCTTTGATAGAAGTGTAAGTGAAGCTTTTGTACTTTAGTGTCTTTGCTAGATTAGTGAACAGGATCAATCTAGCAGCAACCTAACGGTATTTCAGTCTGTTTTTGTTTGCTAACATTTTATAAAAAAAAAAGTAAATAAATACCCAAATATTTACTCAATTTCCACATGCTCCCTCGTCTACATTACCTCCACACGGTATGTATGTTTGTGATTTCACGCCAAACGTTTATACAGATGATCTATGGCCTATTTAGCTAAACGACGTTATAATTATCAGATGTCAACCCATGACCAACTCTAGATCTCGGCCGCTAGTAACTAAGTCTAGAATTGTAGATTTCGATGTTGCGAGCGCCTCAAATCGTTTAGAGTCGACTCCTCGAAAGGGGACCGGGGAGTCGCTGGGTGGACTAAACTATAACCGCGACGAAAAAATTTGTCTTCGACCTCGCCGTCGCCGTGATTACGAGAAACACAATTCCAGCAGACTCTGCCTTTACACAGCTTACAAGTCTAACGCGCGTTAGCTGTAGTTTGTGACCATAGTGCGCAAGTGCGCGGTAAGATTTGAATCGCTCGGTTGCCTCTTCGATGGCAGACGCGACTAGAACAAGAAAGACGCCACGAAAGACGCCACGAAAGACTCCCGGTAAAACTCCGAGGAAACAACCTAAACATCCAACTGACCCTGTGGAGGTAGGAAAGCGTTTCACGTTTCAACGCGTTTTTCATTCTTTATGGACTCACAGGTCTACTGCCGGCTAAAACCTCTCAGCGACGAAGACGACGACGTTTGTGCCACCAGGATTTCAAGTACACTTCTTCAGTTAGAGCCTCCAGAGGTGAGAAAAGGGAAGGCATGACTGGCGTGTGGGCGTGGACTTACAAACTTGGCACCACACGTGTACTAAAATATAAAATACGTATATGTTACGCGAAAGTCTGTATTATCGTGTGCAATATTTTATTTTTAATTTTATTTTTGTTGATATTAATTTAACGTACAAGGTGGGTGGGTGCTAATTGGTTTCTATAGTAGCAGTCTTTTGTAGTCATCTTGTGAGTGTTCTTTTTGTTTTAGTTTTGTCAGTCATACAAGGCTGGTCATCGTAATGCCACTCAATACACATTTCAACATGTGTTTGATGTCGATGTCGATCAGAAGGACGTGTTTGAACGTCTGTGTGTTCCGATGGTGGAAGACATGCTGAAAGGAAAGAACGGTAAGCCACAATTCTCTCTTACAGTTTGTCCAATACAATTTAGTGTATTGTGAGATGCATCCCTCTAATACAATAGTCTAGTGTATTGTGAGATGTATCTCTCCAATACAATAGTTTAGTGTATTATGAGATGCATACCTCCAATACAATAGTCTAGTGTATTGTGAGATGCATCCCTCCAATACAATAGTCTAGTGTATTGTGAGATGCATCCCTCCAATACAATAGTCTAGTGTATTATGAGATGCATTTTCTATTATTTATGTGTTGTGTGTAACTGTAGGTCTTTTGTTTGCGTTTGGTATCACGGGTTCTGGTAAGACATACACTATGACAGGAGAGCCTGGCAATGGTGGAATGCTACCACGCAGTATGGATGTCATTTTCAATTCTATTGCTCATCTGCAAGCAGAACGATTTGTATGTCACACACACACACACACACACACACACACACACACACACACACACACACACACACGTACAAATGACTGTGAATGCAGACCTTTTTCTGTTGTTGCTAGGTGTTCAAATGTGACCAAGTGAATTCATACGAGATCCAGTCAGAATTCAATGCCAAAATGGAGCAACAAAGATTTAAAGCAATGCAGAGAGCAAAGTATGCAAGACATTGCTGCTGGCTGTGTGTGTGTGTGTGTGTGTGTGTGTGTGTGTGTGTGTGTGTGTGTGTGTGTGTGTGTGTCCATCTGTCTGCCTGTCTGTCCATCCATCTGTTGGTCTGTCTGTGTGTCCATTTGTCTGTCTATTTGTCTGTCCATCCATATGTCTGTTGGTCTGTCCATCTGTCTGTCTGTTTCCCTATGACTAACATACACGTACATTTCAGGAATATCAATGGTGGTACCGACAGTCCTGATTTCATTCGTGTTCCCGACACCATGAAAATCGAGGAAGTCAGTCCAAACCCCAAGCACAAACGCTCACCACCCATCACACCATCCCACAATACAATCCATGTTATAACATTTCTAGGTGGACGAAGACAACGTTTACTCAGTGTTCGTCTCCTTCATTGAAATCTACAACAACTACATTTACGATCTTCTGGAAGAGACAGACAATGAAGAACTACATCCAAAGTATGACAAAATAACTAATATTTAATAAAATATATAATTAATTAATTGTAATAAAATAAATAATTAATTTTAATTAATAAATTATAAATAAAGACCAAGCTCTTCGGACTCGGTACTATGAGCGCAAGATTCTACATCGTGATGTCAGTCCTACTTGCCGCATGTGCAGTGTAGGTCTGGAAACAGTCGACCACATTGTGGCAGGCTGTAGTGCTTTGGCACCGATGGACTACACTGATCGACACAATCAGGTGGCCTCCATCATTCACTGGGATGTTTGTCATCATTTTGGGGTTCCAGTGAAGAGCAGATGGTACCGGCATCATCCTGATAGGCTTGTGGAGACGGATGACATTACTATGATGTGGGATACCACCATCCCCACTGCAAGGAAGATCAAAGCCAATCGTCCAGACATCTGTCTCAGAAATAGGAAGACAAACACTTGTCTTCTTATTGATATCAGCTGTCCTGCTGATGGCAACATTGGCAAGAAACATGCTGAGAAGTTGGCGAAGTACAACGACTTGCGAGTGGAGATAAGCTGCATGTGGCATTGTTGAACACTGGTGGTTCCGGTGGTCTTGGGAGCTTCGGGCACAGTGCATGCAGGTATTGCACGGTGGCTGGACATTATTCCAGGTCATCACAACCTGCAGCACTTACAGAAAACAGTGCTTCTGGGATCTACTCGGATTCTTCGTAAAGTCATGTCTTCTTTCTAGACAGCCGTGATGGTCTAAGTACTTCTGAAGCAGGGTTTGCTTCCGGTACTTGTAATAGACTTTACAAACCAGACTGAGCTGGTTGAGCACGGCAATAAAATAAATAAAAATTTTTAATTAATAAATAATAAATATTTAATAAATAATTAATTAATTGTTATAAAATAAATAATTAATTGCCTTCTTGCTTGTTGATTCCAATAAGTAATTGCTACGTTGCGTGTAGGCCTCCTCAGTCGAAGACTCTACGTGAAGATTTGAATCATCAGATGTTTGTCAGTGGAGCTACAGAGATAGAAGTGAAGAGCACCGAAGAGGCATACGAACTTTTATGGAAAGGTCAGACAGTCAGACTCTCGTTGAAATCAACACTTTAATTAAATTAATTTTTTAACATTTTAATTTAATTAATTCAATTGAGAGTTGGTTGGTTGCCTTGCAGGGAAGCAGAGACGACGAGTCGCTCTAACGCAACTCAATCACGAGTCGAGTCGCAGTCACAGCGTGTTCAACATCCGGATTGTTGCCGCTCCACTTGACAGCTCGGGAACGGAAGTGATTGCGGTCAGTCAGTTGAAACTCACAGATTGAGACAAACAGCAATTACACACACACACACACACACACACACACACACACACACACACACACACACACACACACACACACACACACGTACACACACGTACACACACACACACACACACATTTTACGTTATTGCTGAGCTTGTGTGTAGGATAAGTCGTTGATGATGGTCAGTCAGTTGTCGTTGGTTGATCTTGCTGGATCGGAGAGGACGTCACGAACACGAGCCACCGGAGACAGGCTGAGAGAAGCTGGTTGGTGAAGGACTTTGCAGTAACTGCTGGGAAAGATGGATAGACAGACAGACAGAAAGGTGGACAGACAGACAGACAGAAAGGTGGACAAACAGATAGTCAGAATGGTGGACAGACAGACAGAAAGGTTGACAGACAGACAGAAAGGTTGACAGACAGACAGACAGAAAGGTTGACAGACAGACAGACAAACAGAAAGGTGGACAGACAGACAGACAGACAGAGATGTGGATAGACAGACAGAAAGATGGACAGACAGACAGAAAGGTGGACAGACAGACAGAAAGGTGGACAGACAGACAGAGATGTGGATAGACAGACAGACAGACAGACAGACAGAAAGGTGGACAAACAGATAGTCAGAATGGTGGACAGACAGACAGACAGAAAGGTTGACAGACAGACAGACAGAAAGGTTGACAGACAGACAGACAGAAAGGTGGACAGACAGACAGACAGACAGATACTTTGTTCATATAGATTGCACTAGTACATAAGCTAGTATTTTTCAAAAGCAAACCAGTCCTTGCAAACATCAAAGTCATAGATTAACTAATGGACTTGGCCTTGAATGAAAGGTGGACAGACAGACAGAAAGGTGAACAAATAGACAGACAGAAAGGTGAACAAATAGACAGACAGAAAGGTGAACAAATAGACAGACAGAAAGGTGAACAAATAGACAGACAGAAAGGTGAACAAACAAACAGACAGAAAGGTGAACAAACAAACAGACAGAAAGGTGGACAGACATACAGACAGACAAACAGAAAGATGGACAGACAGACAGACAAACAGAAAGGTGGACAGACAGACAGACAGAGATGTGGATAGACAGACAGACAGACAAACAGAAAGATGGACAGACAGACAGAAAGGTGGACAGACAGACAGACAAACAGAAAGGTGGACAGACAGACAGAGATGTGGATAGACAGACAGACAGACAAACAGAAAGGTGGACAGACAGACAGACAGAAAGGTTGACAGAAAGACAGACAGTAAGTCAGTTAGATGGACAGTGAGATAAAAATACAGGCAACCTGTATGTTGATTGTTGTCTGTGTGTGTAGGTAATATCAATGCCAATCTAATGGTGTTACGTACGTGTATGGAGACATTGAGAGAGAATCAAACAAACGGAACAACGAGAGTGAGAATCACGTGATAAAATAGTAGGAAGGATGACTTTATGGATTGATTGTGTGTAGATTGTGCCGTACAGAGATTCCAAACTTACTCACATGTTCAAGAACTATTTCGATGGAGAAGGAAAGGTGAGATAGTTACACACACACACACACACACACACACACACACACACACACACACACACACACACACACACACACACACACACACACACACACACACACACACACACACACCACATACACACGGACACAGACACACGAGATAGTTGGACACACACAACACACATACACATACGAGATAGTTGGGGACACACACATACACACGGACACACACACACACACACACACACACACACACACACACACACACACAAAAGATAGTTAGACACACACCAGTGACCAATATAACGTTTTGCAGTCAGCCAGCAAATGTCAGATCACAATCAAAATTTGATCGGTCGTATAAGAGTTTTGATTGGCCATGCATAAATTAAATGTACCTTGTACCTTGATCTCTTATGCACCAAATAAATATTTCAGAAAAGCCAAGAAACTTAAAGCCTTAGTTAGATTCACAGACTAAAGCGTGCCCTACGCTAGAATCCCAATCATGAATGGTAGCAAAAATTACTGGAACAGTACTGTACACATATGTCATGTTCATAAATTCTATATTAGACTGACCTATTTTGAAAGAAGCTATTGAAGAACAAGCAATGCTGAACTCTCACATATTAATTAAAATTAGTCATGGTTTTACAAGGACCATGATAGTATGGAGGACGCAACAGCTTCAGCTTGCTCTTCCAACTGCTCACATACATTCTGGCGAAGTTTGACGTGATTCTTCTCACATCCAATTAGTGTCACAGACGCAGCACGAAAGAAGCAGTTGCCATCACCCTCCACCACCACTGGTTGATGAGTAGACGGAGCATCACTAGGATAGAGCTGAGCAGCAACTGGATCACATACTAAGCTCATTTTAATGCAGCCGGATGTTTTAGTTAGCGACCATCACTCTAACAAGTGTTTACGTCTGTGTAGGCCATATATCTCTGCAATGGCTGCTGATATCTACTACCCTAGTTGCATGACGTAAGCAATGGTCGAATATTGGGACCTTTGAACATTGTTAGTTTCAGAATAGAAGGTCAAAAACCTAAATGCACGCTCTACTTGAGGCATACTTGCGTGTAAGAAGATCTGTTAGAGTACGCAAAGGCGGTAAATAAAACATCTGGTGAAATCGCAGTCTCATTAGCACTTACTGTGTAAAAGG